>NW_007232831.1:118020-146858 GCF_000164805.1 Carlito syrichta
AATCAAAAAATTAGCCGGGCGTGGTAGCGCGCGCCTGTAGTTCCAGCTACTCGGAAGGCTGAGGCGGAAGGATCGCTGGAGCCCAGCAGGTCGAGGCTGCAGTGGCTGGGAGCAACCACTGCCCTCCAGTCTGGGCGACAGAGTGAGACTCAAACTCAAACTCAAAAAAAAAAAAAAAGAAAAAGAAAAAGAATTCTACAAGACAATGGCGCTATGATGTATAATTTAAGGAGAAATGTTTGATTATTG
Source organism: Carlito syrichta (assembly GCF_000164805.1). Taxonomy (NCBI): domain Eukaryota; kingdom Metazoa; phylum Chordata; class Mammalia; order Primates; family Tarsiidae; genus Carlito; species Carlito syrichta. The sequence goes on from NW_007232831.1 coordinate 118,270, forward strand.
AAGTTTGACATTTAAGTCCTTCTGAAAGTGAAACTTTCAGACAGTTGTGAAAGATTATACTCCTTAAGATTGTAAAATATTCATCAAAATATATTGTATTCTGGGCCACAAAATAAACCTCAGAAGTTTAAAATAATTGAAATCATGTATGTTATGTCATCTGGCCATAATGAAAGCCAAAATAGTAATCAAAACAGAAATGCTAAAGAAAATGTTTTAACTATGTGGAAATTTAAAACTTTACTTCTAAGGGATCCAAGGTAGCCACCAAGAAGGAGCAGACTCGTGCCTCTCTCGTAGAGCAAAGCCGAGAGTAGGGCACAGCCACCATTAGATGCAGACACCCTGAGCAGTTTGGGGCAGGTGAAACACGCTGTACTCAGTGGAGGTCTCTTTAAACACATAGAGACCAGTAAGTAGAGTGCTGTGATAGCAGAAACTGGTTTCTGGGACCCCCATCCCTCACTATGTGCCAGGCTCACTTAGGAACTGAAGCCTTGCCTTGTGTACAAGAGAGTGAGTAAGCTTGACACACTCTGGGTTGTTTCCCATCTCCCAGTCATATATGAGTCATTGGCCCCATGGAGGAATAGTCCTGATCAGGCCCCAATGCTGACCAGAACCCAGGAAGAACAAACCTGCACTCAGACAGCCTCTGAGCATGCACCGTCTACCAGCAGAGATCAGTGGCTGGCTACCAGACTGGGAAAGCTTGCCTGCAGATTAAACTTGGCTGGCAATATTTGGCAGCCAATTCTACCCCCACATCAGGATGGATGACCTGTCAGCCCCAGGCACCCACAAGGCAGATACCCCAATGACAGGGAACTTGATATCCTTCAAGGGCTGAGCACAAACTTGAACAGGGAGGGAGCAACACAAAAGACAGCTGAAGGCATTCCCATTGGAAAGGTATCTTTCCAAACCACAAACAAGCAGACAGAGGGCCCATTCCACTACACATTCCCCTGAAGAGTCCTAGCAACAGATCTGAAAACCAACCCACCCAGACTAACCATGGGTAAAACTGCAGTAGAGGGACGTTTTTCAAGATAGAGAAAGGAACAGAAGTAAGTGCCTCTCTCTCTCTCTCTCTCACTGAGAGAAAGAAAAGACCCTAGAACAGAAGAATCTTAAGTAGCTTCAGAGCAACACAACTAAATAGGAAAGATAGCTAGAAAAGAGCTGCACTTCATAAACAAGGATAAATAACAATAACAACAAAAGGAAAAAGCAACAAAATGAAACAAAAACAGGAAATCCTGAGTCTTAAAGAGACAGTACCTGAAAAAGCAGCTATAAGTGCATGAACAGTGGAAGCCCTACAGAATGACATATCTTAGATGAAAGTCACAGAACTCAGATAATGGATGGCAAAAATGAATAAGGAGAACTATAAGAAAATAGAAACAAAACTCACTGAAGTCATACAGGAAGTAAAAGAGGACTTGGCCGATTTTTAAAAAGCCATGCTAAATACTGGAAATGAAGAACTATATCCTGGTAGTTAAAAACACATGAAGAAGTATAAGAAGCAGGATCAACCAGGCAGAGGAAAGAATATTAAAACCTGAAGATAAAAATATGGAACTAACCCAGTCTGTCAAAAACATATAGAAAAGTTTCAAAAAGAACGAGCCTCTGAGAGATATGGGATTATGTCAAGAAGCCAAATCTGTACCTGACTAATATCACTGAAGCAGAAAGGGAAACTGAGAACACCATGGAACAAGTATTCCATAAAGTAACAAGAAAACTTTCCACATCTTGCTAGAAAGACGACCTTTCAAGTGCAAGAGAGTCAGAAAACCCTCACAAAGTATCACATGAGAAGACCATCCCCAAGATACATAGTAATCTGCCTCCACAAAGTAAGCATGAAAGAAAAAAATCCTAAAGGCAGCAAGAGAAAAAAGACCTCCTACCAGGGAAGACACATCAGAATTGCTCAAAAATTATCTACAGAAATGCTATTTTTAATGTTCTCAAATGTAAGCAATTCCAGCAAAAAAAAGTTTCCTATTCAACTAAACTAGCCTTCATCAGTAACAGAGAAATAAAATCTTTCCAAGACCTCCAATCTCTAACAGAAAATGCCACCTCCAAACCAGCGCCTCAGGACAGGGTTAAGAAGGTATTGAACACAGAAACAAAAGAATGGTCATACTCATCACAAAAGTACAGGCAATCACAATGCTACCAGAGCATACAGATCATTGATAGCAATACACACACACACACATATAAATACAAAAGTAAAAAGGAAGCAAAGCAACCTGCTAAGACCCTTATAACAGAGATAAACTCTCACATTTTAATAATCAATTTGGTCTGGTTTTGTGGCTCAGCCTGTAATCCCAGCACTTTGGGAGGCCAAGGTGACTAGATTGCCTGAGCCCGCAGGTTCAAAACCAGCCCAGCAACTTGGCAAGACCTCATCACTACAATAAGTAAAAAACTAGCCAGGCACAGTAGCATGCACCTGTAGTTCCATCTACTTGGAAGGCTGAAGCAGAAGGATTGCCAGAAGCTCAGCAGGCCGATGCTAGTGTGGCCAAGAGTGTGTCACTGCATGCCAGCATGGGCAATGGAGTGATACTTCAACTCAAAATAATAATAATAATAAATTTGATTATAAATGGAATGAATGTGCCACTTAAGAGACATAAAGTGGCAAACTGGATAAAGAAACATTATCTAACAATCTGCAGCCTCCAGCAAACTCATCTCACTGTAATGGACACCCACAGGCTCAAAGTTAAAGGCTAGAAAATGACTTTACAGGCAAATTAGAAACAGAAAAATGCAGGAGTAGCTATTCTAATTCCAGACAAAGTAGATCAAACCATCAAAAGTTTAAAAGGACACTACATAATGATAAGAGGCTCAATCCACCAGCAAGAATTATCCATCCTAAACATATGCAGCTAAGACAGGTGCACCAGGTTTTATAAATCAATTACTAAGTAAACTGAAAGAGGATATTGACACTCACACAATCACAATTGGAGACCTCAATCCCCACTAGCAGCCCTAGACAGATCATCAGGGCAAAGCACCAACAAGAAGATTCAAACCTTAACTTGACACTCCATCAAATTAAATGCATAGACATCACAGAACACTCCACCCAACAACTACAGAGTATACATTCTATTCATCAACACATGGAAAATACTCCAAGATCAATCACATTATCAGATATAAACCAGGTATGAACAAGTTCAAATGTTCAAAATAATTCCATCCATCTTCTCAGATCACAGTGGAATAAAAATAAAGATTGCCTCCAATGCCCCCCAAAACGCACAAAGACATGGACACTAAACAACTTATGGGTCAACACAGAAATCAAGACAGAAAAAATATTTCTGTAAATAAATGAAAATAAAGATACATCTTATCAGAATCTCTGGGATTCTGTGAAAGCAATGTTGAGAGAAAAATTAATAGCATTGCACATATGCATCAACAAAATAAAAATATCACAAGTAAACACACTAACACCTCATGTAAAAGCAAGATCATCTAAATTCTAATTTCAGTAGAAAAATTCAGATCACTAAGATAAAGTCACAATTGCAGGATAGATAAGACAAAAAGATCATAGAAAGAATCAACAAGACAAAAAGCTGGTTCTTTGAAAAGATAAATAAGGTTGAAGGACTCCTTGACCGACTGATTTTTTAAAAAGAGAGAGATAAAGTTCAAATAAACACAATTAGAAACAAAAAAGTTGAGATCACAATTGACTATGAAGAAATTAAAAAGATTATTAGAGATTTCTAGGAACATTCGTATGAAAATAAACTAAAATGTCTAAATAAAATGGAGGATTTTCTGACATTGCACAACCTTCCAAAATGAAACAAGACAAAATTGAAACTCTTAACAAACCAATAACAATCCAGGAAATTGACTCAGTCATAAGAAACCTCCCTGCCAAAGAAAGTATCTGGACCAGATCGCTTCCCAGCTAAATTCTACATAGCATACAAGAAGGAGCTGATATCAATCTTATTGAAAGTATTCCAGGCAATCAGGCATGATGGAATTCTCCCTGACTCATTTTATGAAGCTGACATCATACTGATACTCAAACCTGGCAAAGATGCAATAAGAAAGAGAATTACAGACCAATCTCCATGATGAATATAGATGCCAAAATTCTCAACAAGATTCTAGCAAACAGGATACAAAAACACATATCAAGATTCATCCACCATGACTAGGTGGGCTTTGGTTTCTGGGATGCAGGACTGGTTCAACATTCAAAAGACCATAAATATAATTCTGCACATTAACAGATGTAAAACCAAGAACCACATGATTATCTCATTGGATGCAGAAAAAGCATTGACAAAATCCTGCATCCCTTCTTGATAAAAACCCTTGAACACCTACGCATAAAAGGAACATTCCTCAAAGCAATAAGAGTCTCTATGATAAACCTGTACCCAGCATTTTGCTCAGTGGGTAGAAGCTGGAAGTGTTCCCCCTAAGAACGGGAACAAGACAAGGATGCCCACTTTGCCATTCCTGTTCAACCAAGTGCTGGAAGTCATCGCCTGAGCAATCAGAAAGAGAAGGAAATCTGGGGTCTCCAAACTGGAAAAGAGAAAGTTAAGCTACCCCTCTTTGTGGATAATAGGATTTTATACCTAGAAAACTCAGGGAGTCTATCAAAAGCTTCCTCACATCGATAAATGACTTTGATAAAGTTTTGGGTTACCAAGTCAATGTGCTAAAGACAGTTGCATTTCTGTACACCAGCAACAAGCAGGCAGAGAACCAAATGAAAAACACAATCCAATTAAAAAACAAAGAAAAAGAAATACTCTGCCATCTGCCTAGCTAGAGAAGTGAAAGACTTTTACAAGAAGAACTACAAAATAATGCTCAAGGAAATCAAGGATGACACGCACAAAAAATGGAAAAACATCTCATGCTAATGGATTAGAAGAATCAATATTGTCAAGATGTCCATCCTACCCAAGGCAATCTACCGATTCAGTGCAATACCCACCAAATTACCAACATCTTTTTTCACAGACCTGAAAATGGCAATAATAAAAAAATTAATATGGAAACCATAAAAGGTATGAGTAGCCAGAAACTTTCCTCAGCAAAAGGAACAAAGGAGGAGGTATCATACTTCCAGACTTTAAACTTTATCACAAAACTACAGTAACCAAGACGTCACAGTATTTTTTTTTTAAGTGAGAAAGCAGGATTTATTGAGAGGACAGAAAAGCTCCCATAGTGGGAGGGGACCTGAAGAGGTTGCCTGATATCACGGCATTGATATAGGAATAGGCACAAAGATCCATGGAACAGGACAGAGATTCCAGAAGTAAAAGGACAGTCTCTCAACCAATTCATCTTCAACACAGCCACCAATAACAATCGTTGGGAAAGAAGACCATATTTAGCAAATGGGACTGGGAAAACTGGCTAATCACATACAGAAAAAGGAAACTGGACTACTCCCTATCACCATATACAAAAAATCAAATCAAAATGGTTCAAGGACCTAAATGTAAAACTTCAAGCTATAAGAATTCTAGAAGAAAAGATAAAAAAACACTCTTCTGGACTTCAGAGTAGGCAATAAATTCAGGACCAAGTTCCCAAAAGTGAATGCTATAAAATCTAAGAAAGCTAGATGGGACCTCATCATGCTGAAGCACTTTTACAGCATAAGAAACCATCAAGAGAGTAAAGAGACAACCCACAGAATGGAAAAAAAAAATGTTTGTGAATTATGCATTGGACAATGGTCTAACATCCAGGATCTATAAGGAACTCAAATGTAGCAAAAGAAAAAAAAAGAAACAAAAACAAGAAACTAACAACTCCATTAATAAGTGGATAAAATACATGAACGTCTCTAAAGATGATATACAAGAAGTCAACAGAAGCATGAAAAAATGCTTAGTCTCAGCCGGACTCGGCGGCTCAGCCTGTAATCCCGTGCCTTTGGGAGGCTGAGGTGAGTGGATTGCCTGAGCCCGCGGGTTCGAGACCCGCCTGGGCAGCGAGACTTCATCTCTACAATAAATCAAAAAATCAGCCGGGCGTGATAGTGCATGCCTGTAATTCCAGCTACTTGGAAGGCTGAGGCAGAAGGATTGCCGGAGCCCAGCAGGTTGAGGCTGCGGTGACCGGGAGCGGCCACTGCACTCCAGTCTGGGCGACAGAGTGAGACTCCAACTCAAAAAAACCCCAAAAAAACAAAAAAACAAAATGTTTAGTCTCACTAATCATCAGAGAAATGCAAATAAAAACTACAGTGAAATACTACCTAACTTCAGTATGAATGGCTATCATTAAGTCAAAAAACAACAGATACTGGGACAGGTATGGAGAAAAGGGAACGCTTCTATGCTGTTGGTGAGAATGTAAGCTAGTTCAACCTCTATGGATAGCAGTGTGGCAAATCCTAGAACTAAAAACTGAGCTTCTGTATGATTCAGCAATCCCTCTCTTGGGAATATACCCAGAGGAATATAAATCTCTACCAAAAAGACATTTGCACATACATGTTTACTGTCACACTCTTCACAATAGCAAAAAAAAAAAAAAAAAAAAAGGAACCCACCCTGCTGCCCATTGAAAGTGGACCATATAAAGAAAATAATGGAGTATTACACAGCCATAAAGAAGAACAAAATTATGGCCTTTGCAGCAACATGGATGCAGTTGGAGACCATCATACTAAGTGAACTATCACAGAAACAAAGAGCTGAATACTACATGTTCTCACTCATAAGTGGGCTGCCGGAGTCCAGCTCCAGCCGGGCTCAGGGTACCCCAAAGGTGGAGACGGCGTCGGAGATTGGGAGGAAGACAAAAGAGAGAAAGAGAGAGAGAGAGAAAGAAAGAGACTGGACCCCTGTCTAGTGCAAAAGCCATTTATTGGGAATTACAACGGGCCTTTTATACACAGTCAGATGTGTAAGGGGTGTTCCCTACCCACCAGATGTTCTTTCAGGTATAATCCCATAACAGATGTTACACCTAATCCATGAAACCTTAATCCATGATTGCCTTTAAACCCTTTTTGTACTGCCTATAAACCCTTTTCATATTGCCTATAAACGCTTTTCGTACTAATACCAAGTTAAACAATTCTATAGAGACTTAAGTACTTACTTTACAAACGAAAGTGGCCCATCCCAGAATGTTTGGAATGTGGCCCAGTTCAAAGTTCACAGTGGGCTACCTGCAAGTAACCCAGTCGCATTCTTTCAGCAAAATGGCTGTCTTCTAAAACTATATTCTACAATTTACACCTTATTCAACTTCAATAAATCCTAATATCATGACCCAGAAGCCTCTTACCAATACTAAGGCTCTTAGATGTGACCCGAGTTTGAATTGTAAGTTGTGTGAAAGCCAAAACTACAGTTTGTGGAAGAATGGGAGCAATGAGCTTCTAAAGTTAGCTTGTGTTCATCCCAGTCTCAGAGTTTTTATGTTTTGAGCTCACAGGAGCTTAATTTGGTTAGTGCTGAGTAGAAAGGGGGGAGGAAATGGGGTCAATAGCTCCCAAACGCATCCTAGTGGTCTCGGGGTCAATGGCCCTTCCTGATCCCTAACGCTCAGTGGGCCTCCGTGGCTGGCTCCCAACAGTGGGCTCTGATTACTAGTGACATTAGCACAATGGTGGGATTGGCTATCACTGGCACTGCTAGGAGAAGGAGGGAAGGAGAGAATAGGGTGAGAGGCAAGTGACACAAAGGGTACTTGTTCCACTATCCAGGGGGAATGAGGGTCATCTAGAAGCCCCAACTTCACCTGCATGCCGCCTACTTAGGTAGCAAATTCTCACATGTATTCCACAACTCTATAATCAATAAATATTTTTTTAAGTTTACTTCTAAATAATCTATAGTTCAAAGAGGAAGTATTCGATAAAATTAAAAATACTTAGAACTGAATTAAAATAAAAATATAATATACCAATTTATATAGGACACAGTTAAAGTGTGCTGAAAGGAAAATTTATAACAGTAAATTATTATATTAAAAAAGAGAAAAGGTGTCAAATCAATAATCTAGAACTAGAACTAAAAATAGCATACATCCCAAGAAAGAGAAATGAAAGAACTATTGATAAGAACAGATATCAATGAAAAATTAAAAAAGAAAGATCACAGAGAAAAATCGATACATCAAATTGCTGATTTTTTGAAAGAATTTCAAAAATGTATAAATGTCTAGTGAGACTGGCAAGATAAAAAGAGAAAAGAAATAATCACCAGTATCAGAGGTTAAATAGGGCATATTATAGCAGATCTTGCAGCACCAAAAAGATAATAAGGGAACACTACACATAACTTTACCCTCATAAACTCCAACAACTTTAGAAAATACCAGTCTACAATAAACAGAAACTTGAATATAATAGATTCATGCAAAAACTTGGACGAATGTCCAGGAGATTATGCTGAATAAAAGAAAGTCATTCCCAAGTGTTTACATCCTGTTTGGTTCCATTTGTCTCACATTCCTGAAGTGACATATTTGCAGATTTGGAGAAGAGACAAGGGATTGTTTGGGTTTAGAAACAGAGTTAGAGAAGGGAGGGAGGAAGTGAAGGAGGGAGGGAGGGAGGGAGGGTGATGTGGCTATAAAAGTGTAACTTGAGGGATACTTACAATAATAAAAATGTTCTGTATTTTGACTGCATTGATTTTAATATTCTGGTTGTGATATTATATTAGTTTCACAAAATGTGATCAATGGGAGAAATTGAGAAATGGATGCACAAAATTTCTCTGTATGAGAATCTACAAGTATTAGAAAATAAAAGTGTAATTTAAAAGTATAATTTTTTGATTGATAAATTACAATTGTTTTTATCATATATGCCATGAACATACAGATATGTAGATTAGCATGTGACTATTTAACTGTGTATCTTACATGCCTCTGTAAGTATACTCAGGTGTCCTGCTGTCATTAAGCGCATAATCTCTTTGGCAAGTGCAGACAACTATGAAAAAGCCAGAAGAGTCTAACAAAATAGTAATTAAACCAAGATTAGAAATAACAGATGAGCAACAGGGGTCATGTATGATAACCAGGTAAGAAAAAGAAATCTGGCCGGGCTCGGTGGCTCAGCCTGTAATCCCGTGCCTTTGGGAGGCTGAGGTGAGTAGATTGCCTGAGCCCGCGGGTTCGAGACCTGCCTGGGCAACTTGGTGAGACCTCATCTCTACAATAAAAAAAAAAAAAAAAAATTAGCCGGGCATGGTAGCGCGCACCTGTAGTTCCAGCTACTTGGAAGGCTGAGGCGGAAGGATCACCAGAGCCCAGCAGGTCGAGGCTGCAGTGGCCGGGAGCAGCCACTGCACTCCAGTCTGGGCGACAGAGTGAGACTCCAACTCAAAAAAAAAAAAAAGAAAAAGAAATCTAACAGTATTGCAAGATGATGGATTAGCTGAAAGTCCTGAAAAAAGGTGGTCAGTGCAGAAATCATCCCATATTTAGTTGTGGTATAGCTAATATGAGGACTGTGGGTACCACCAGTGACCCTAAGGTGATGTTAACACTGTATAATTAAGTAGGAGGTTCAGGTGGAACAGGCTCTGCATATGCTTCGGTGAACTTGATGTGAATAGGTTGATGGAAGGGATTACAAAGTTTAGACATGGGGTTTATGTTTAGGGAAAGGAAGATGCCTAGGCTATAAAAGGGTGAGGTTATGATGCAAATGTTGTATATTATAATACAGTTACAATAAGAAAAACAACCAATGACAGAATTGGTAGCAGGGAAGAAATTAAAAGTAAGAGAGGAGTTAGAAGCAGAAAATAACAGACAAAGAAACTGTTTCCAGCTATAGCAAACTGATTTGAAAGGTCTATCTGGCGAACATCAATAATGGTCATCTCTGCTATATTTACTCTGCTTTCTTTAGAGGGAATACACTTTTACTGCTTGATAAATGACAAGGGAGCAATCCTTGTGGTACTATCAATATATGAGTCAGGGCCCTGTGGGAATACTTCCCCTGCTTACAAATTATTGACTAGGCTCTAGGCAGGCATTGGCAAATTATGGGAAACAAATGCAGACTTCTATCTATTTGTGTAAATAAAGTTTTATTGGAACACAAATGTCCTCATTTGCTTTCCTACCCTATAGAGTAGCTTTCGCATTACAATAGCTGTGTTCATTAGTTGCAGCACAGAACATTTGGCTTCCAAAGCTGAAAATATCTACTGTCTGGCCCTTTACAGAAAAATTTTGTTGACCCTGCTTCAAGTTCCATCTGAGGTCATTCATCAGTGCTAGGAAGTTCTCCAATAAGAGTGCCCATCATTTTTCCTGTGGAGTAAATGTTAAGCTTCTGTGGCCAGTAATAAACTATATTTACAAATGCTGTAACAACAACTTTCCAGAAATCTTTTTCTTGCAACATCTGGCAAGATCCATCAGCTGTTAAAACAGCTAATTGGCATCATGATGATAACTTCAACTTTAATTGTCTGCATAGTACAGACTAACTAATCAGCCTACATGGCACACTGACCCTTTTCTACAGATAAATTTGAAGTTAAGTTGCCATCTGACAATTTCATTGGATAATCGTTAAAGTTTTCTACATCCTAAAATAAGTAACTTCTTAGTGTCAGAAAAAAGCTAACGAAATTTTCTATATTTATCTGATTTGCTGCTGAGTTGACCTTCCTCACTGAGATAATTTAGTTCCTTGTCAAGTGGAATATGTAGAAAATACAGATGACACAAGGCAATTCAAAGTTTATAGTAATATCAAATTTTTGTGCTTATATTTTCAAAGTTACCACATCAATATGTCAATGGACAGTAAATTAACAAGTCACTTAAAAATCTTATCAGCATTTAAGAATTGAAAAAGTAGAAGAATAAAACATGGGTTTCCACCTTATTAAAAAAGAAATGGCAGGGCATGATGGCTCACGCCTTTAATCCCAGGACTTAGGCTGAGGCAAGAGGATTATTTGAGCCCAGAAGTTCAATACCAGCCTGGGCAACACAGCAAGACCTCATCTCTAAAAAAAAAAAAAAAAAAATAGAAAAAGTTAGCTGGGTGTGATAGTGTGTGCCTATAGTCTCAGCAACTCAATGAGTTAGGCAGAAGGATAGCTTGAACTCAGGGGCTTGAGACTGCAGTGAGTCGTGATCATGCCACTGCACCCCGGCCTGGGTGACAGAGTAAAACCCTGTCTCAAAAAATATATATATTTTCTTCTGAGAAGTCCTGATTATCTTTCTAACTCATTCCATCCATTTTAACTTGTGTGTTAGTAAAAAGTGGCATTCAACCATGAAAGCCAGAAACCTGGAAGACATCTGATGTCTCCCTGTTTTTAATTCTTCTCTTATCACCACAATTACTCCAGCCGACTTTTCTTTTCTTCTTTTTTTTATTTTTATTTTTTTTGAGTTGGAGTCTCACTCTGTCACCCAGACTGGAGTGCAGTGGCCGCTCCCGACCACGGCATCCTCGACCTACTGGGCTCCGGCGATCCTTCCGCCTCAGCCTTCCGAGTAGCCGGAATTACAGGTGCGCACTACCACGCCCAGCTGATTTTTGATTTATTGTAGAAATGAGGTCTCACCAAGTTGCCCAGGCGGGTCTCGAACCCGCGGGCTCAAGCAATCCACTCACCTCAGCCTCCCAAACTATACTTTTATACAGAATCCCTACCTCTTCAGGGGCATGGACATGACTAGTACTCACTCTCATGGACCTTTAGATACTTATGGATAATCTTGCCTCCAGTATTTACATTTAATACATCACTCTCACTACCTCTAAAATAGTTCCGAATCCAATGTCACACTGATCCCTCCTTTAAAACATTTTAGAAGATTCCATCTTTTACATGACCAAGTCTAAGTTTGTTACACAGCATGAGAAACTCATCATGATAGGTTTCTTGTCCAAGTTTGCAGGCAATCTCTTTCCAAGCTCCCTCACCCCATTTCTAATGCTGCCTCTATGCTGGATGACTTACAGCTGCCTGAAGCTCCTTTATTCACGGTGCCTCTGTTCCTTTATATCTACTGATTCTACTCGTTAGGATGCTCTTGCTTGTCCCATCCGTCTGAATAATAGTTATACTACTTGCAAAGCTTGCTCAAATATAAAATCTTAGAAAATGTTTCTCAAGAACCAGCCGACACCTAACCCAATCTCTTCCCTCTATATCGAGTCTCAGCTTAGTGGCTTTCATTTGAGAGTCTCTGCTGTACTTCCACAAAGTGCTTGTATATCTCTATCTCATCAATCACACACACAGCTAAGGATCACTGGAGGCAGTTTGGACATAGATAGTAATTAGAAGAATATTTATTGAACAATTTCTCAGAGTCAGGCAAGATTGAGTATTTTATAGCCATGATGTCATTTAATCCTCACAGCATCTTTATGAAATAAATTCTAAATGATTGATTTACCTTCTGGAAAATTCTACAGGGCTGATATTGTTATCGGTAACATTATAGATCAGGAAGCTGAAAATTAGAGAGATCAGAATTCAAACTCAGGCTTATCTAAATCCTGACAACAAGCCAACACTCTAAGCCGTACCTTAGAGTGAAGTGTCTTCTTTTAGGAGTATTTTGTCTCTTTTGTTATGTCAAATGATATAGCTTGGATCGTTGTTCCCTCCAAATCTCATGTTGAAATGTGAAACCGAGGGTTAAAGGTGGAACCTTGGAGGAGGAGATCAGATTATAAGGGTGTATCCCTCATGGATGGCTGGGTGCTGTTCTCACAGTGGTTAGTGAGCTCTCACTTTGAGTTCACTCCAGAGTCTGTTGTTAAAAAGATCTTGGCACTCCCTTGTTTCTTTCTTGCCCCTGCTCTCACCATGTGCATTCCAGCTCCTCTTTCCTTCCACCAGAAGTGAAAGCTTTCTGAGGCCTCACTAGAAGCCAAGCAGATGCCAGCACCATGCAGAACTGTGAACCAAATAAACCTTCTTGTTTTTGAAAATTACCCAGTCTCAGGTATTTCTTTATAGCAATGCAAAACAGACTAATACATCTAACGGAGATAAAATATATTCCTTATGCATTTATAGCCACACATATAGCCTTTTTTTAAATAACCATTCACACATCCAAGAATTAATTTTTAGTGAGCAACTACAATATGTCACAGTTGCCCCTTTTTAGAATTCCTGCTTTTCTCCTTAATCTGTGTCCTATTCCATAATGACCGTGCTAGCAACAAGCAAAGTTAGAAATTCAAAAAAATTCCTACTCTAAGCTGTTAAATTTATTATGACATTATCAAAGATTTAAAATCTTGAGAAAGTATTTGATAGTTAGTATGAAATCCTGAAAGTAAAATAACAATGCTGTAAGTAATAACACTACAATCATCGAAGTTCAAAGGCAGTCATGGAGTTGGACACAAGCATAATTTTTTAAAACTCACAACATTACCAGCAAGTTCATTTGTATTCAGCCTTATGCTTTATCACAGAAAATTATGCAAAATGTAATTTTTTTTTAGAGTCCTCAACTTCCAGTGAATAAAATTAGACAGAATTTGATCTATTCTGCTGTCTATAATTTCTGACTTCTTGGAACATTTTTTCCAAGTCGTAGGTCATAATCCATCACATTGCAATCTAAAGTTAGAAGTTGGTTGATTTTCTTCAAAAAGAAATGGAGACTAATATTCTCTATATAACAGTTTCTCATTATACTTGAAAGCACAAATGAAGTCACATCTTAGCTTTCTCTCTTCATCATAACTAATCATAGTTCCTGTAGTTCTTTTAGATAAGCAATTTATTCATCTATTCAGTTCAGCTTGGGCTTAGATCAGGTAAAGTGGCACTGAGTTTAAAATAGAGTTTTTTATCTATTTGTTTTAAATTGGTAATTTTTATTCATAGTTGTGTGGAGAAGATGACTCGGAAACTCTTCCTTGGAATTCATCTAATTTTTAATCTGTTTATAAATTTTGGCAGGTGGACCAGACATGAAAAATGACTGAGGGAAAAACTACCTATTATTATGCAAATGTAACATCACCTCTGAGTTTTAACTAAATGGTACAAAATAGTGACATTATTAGCTAATATTTGTGGAACACGCAGGCTTTAGAAATTTTGCATAGATTACTTACATCTACTTAAGGATACAGTATAACAGCTAAACAAACTCCTTTATGAGAAGAAATTTTAATTGTTTATTAGTCACAGAGACTAAATAAATACTTGTATCTCAACCATTCAAATTGAGGTAGGGCTGATACTATGTTCTTAATGTCTTTTCTTGTGTATCATATTTAAAAATCTTCCTGTATGTAATTGGAAATTGGACTTGGATTCTAAATGACAACCAATTTACTTCTGAATATGGACTGCAATATTATATGCAGTCAAATGTCACAGAGTCATAATTTGTTCAAGTGGACCAGTGTGATTTCCAATACAGAGTGACAATTCTTGCTGACAGCAGAGAAAATTTGCATTTCATTGACTTCAGCTGGCAACTCCACTGGTGGAGATACTTGTTTTTAGGGAGGCAGGTAGTGGCAAACGTGTTTCCAGAATGGCATTTACATATCTGGATGCAGCAGTCACTGATGAGTTTTGTACTGCACTCTTTTTATTCACATTCACACAGTTATCACTCATATGCATACTCAGTGGTTACACTTGCAGATACCACAGCACTGGCAAGAACATAAATGTCTTAGTCCTAGTCAGAACTCACTACTTTAAGCATTATGTGCTCAACCTTTTTGATTTTTCACTGCTTTGATTCTGAAACTAGTTCTTTTGTCTTCTGCTAAAATACTTGCTGCTGGGGAAAAAAAATGGCAAAAATGAAAAGCTTTAAGAAGAGTGAAACTTTTTACTTAAGTTGTAAGAACTGGGGAAAGAAAAACACGAACCTTTATTCTCTAAGAAGATATATCTTCTTTCTCTTTTAAAGGTTTATACACATTTTCTTTGTAAAGGTAACACAGTATAATGTGTAATAAGTAGTCCATAAATAGTCACATATGAGCTGAATCTCAATGTAAAGGTGGTTCCATTGATAAATAACTGTGTGACTTTGGGCAAAATGAGACTACCCCAGGCTGTAATGTTCTCATCTTTAAACTAGGGACAATAATCATGATACTCTGTTGTTTTTAATAAGTCACCGAAATAAAAGATGCCAATTTAAAAAGACTTTAATGTTTTGTCATTGTGACAATTGTAAATTTATTAAAGTAGCTCATTTAGACTTTATTAGACATAGATTTTAGTATATATAACTTTTATGTATGCATACAATAAAAATATAAGATAAAAAATTGGTCAAAGTAGTATCTGTGAAACTTCTCTTTCATCATCTGAGTTTTCTGAATCACTTTTAAATGCAGAATTCATACATATTTGTATTATTCTACACAATATAGTTCTCTGTGTCCTCAAAAAGATTGACGTTTCAGTATATCTTGGTATATCTTGGTTTCTTGGTGGTTTTTTTTTTTTTTTTGAGTTGTGGTCTCACTTTGTTGCCCAGGCAGTGGCACAATCAGGGCTCAGCAGCGTTGACCTCCTGTACTCAGGCGTGCCTTCTGTCTCTGCTTTCCGAGTAGCTGCAACTACAGATGGAAGCCAACACACCCAACTATTTTTTTCTATTTAAAAGACGAGATCTTACTATGTAGCCCAGGCTGATCTTGATTTCCTGGGCTCAAGCAATCCTCCTACGTTGACTTCCCAAAGTGTTGGGATTACAATCATTAGCCCACATGCTCAGCCAGTATTTCTTAACATAATACATAAAAGAACTGAAAGCTATTGGTGCTAGGTTTTTATGCTGCCTTTGATATTATATACAACCAATCTGCTTTTAATTCTCGTTCTAAGAAAGTTGTTTAAACATTCTGAATCACCATATTGCTCTTCCTGTATCCATCACCATTTGGTTCCTGGGACATAAAAGAGTACTTTACTAATGTCCTCAGTTTTCCTCTCAAACTTCTGACATTGAATTCCAAGATTTTATTCTGGCCTTTTTGCCGTTCATGCATGTGTACGAAATGATGTCTACACAGGGTTGTCATACAGTTAGCAGAAATCACGAAACATCATGATGGTAAAAAAAGATCAAGACAACCCTTTCAGGTCCCCTCCAGCTGTGGAAGCATTTCTGTCTTCTCAATTAAACCTACTTTTAAAATAAAAAAAAATTCCAGGCAGCAAAGACATTAAAAGGTGAAACAAGTGTGTCGTAGAATAGATGAATTATGGTAATTCTTATATTATGGTTTGCATTAGTAAGATGAATATATAGTTGAGTGTAAAGTATATAAGTGCTGTGTCATTTACCTCATTTTACCAGTTAATATATTAATAGAGATTTCCATATATTATGTTCCATCTTTATAGAGGACAGATTATTAGCCATACATCTTTATAGCTATTATATTTTAATTGATTTGTGTCTCTGATAAAAAAAGAAAAATATATCATCTCAAAGCAGTTTCAAAGTAAATTTATCTTAGTTATTTATTGGTTTCTAGAAGAACAATGCATTTTCTTTAATGTTGGAAGCCATCAATTAAGTTCCAGTTTCTACTCTCTTCTTAGAGTCAAAGTCACCTGTGAGATTAATCTCTTTTCTGTAAGGAACTTATCATAGCTTGCTGTGATAGAAGGTGGTAGAAGTAAGTGTGATATAATTGTCTGAAACATGACAATGAATGAGTCAAGATTACAATTTCTTTAATGTAATTATAAAGAACACAAACTTTTCAACTTATGTTGGATTTATCCATGTATAACCCCATTGCAAGTTGAGTACCCTTTTCCTACTATGTAAAGTCAAAGGGTTATAAGTTGAACCATCACATGTCCAGATGTCAATAACTGTGTCAGGACACCAGAACGTCTTGTCTTGGTAATATTTAATTAATTATTTTCTCACTGAGTAATTCATGCGGGCCAGTACAAGGATAGAACTAGAGATCATTATCCAGAGTGAACTGACTCAGAAACAGAAAAGCAAACACCGCATGTTCTCATTCATATATGGGAGCTAAATAGTCACAAAGATGGAAATAATAGACATAGGGACATCAATAAGGGGGAAAGGGGGAGAGGAATTAGGAATCAGAAACTACCCACCGGGCACAATGTTCACTATCTGAGGAACGGGCCACCTGAAACCCACTCTCCACCACTATGCAATATGTACTTGTAAGGAATATGTATGTGTACCTCTTGAATCTAAAATTTTAAAAGCATTTTTAAAATATTTTATTTCTTTAAATTTTCTTTCTATAGCTTTAGTGTATCCTGCTATATGTTAAGATCCCAAACATGCTTTCAAACTTGAACATAGTCCCTAAATTCAGAAGTACTTATTTTTCTTTTTTTCTTTAAAAAAAAACCGACTTTCTGCTCATATGTCAAGGAAATTGCACCAAATATGCAAGTCCATAAAATCCTTCTTTTATCAGGATGTGAGCACAACATCCAAAAATAAATTCCTCTCAAAATAAAAATTAAAAAAATAAACATTTCCCCAGGGGAACATCGAAGAATCCCTAAGCATAAAACATCTAGGATCCAATAAAAACCAAGAAAAGCAGATGGACACAGTGACTCAAGCCTGTAATCCCAGCACTTTGGGAGGCTGAGGCAAGAGGATTGTTTGAGCTGAGAAGTTTGAGACTAGTCTGGGCAACTTGGTGAGATCTCATCTCTACAATAAATTAAAAATTTAACCATGCCTGTGGTTCCAGCTACTTGGAAGGCTGAGGCAGAAGAATCGCCTAAGTCCAGCAGGTCGAGGCTGTGGTGGCTGTGAACATGACACTGCACTCCAGCCTGAGAAACAGAGTGAGACTCCAACTCAAAAAAGAAAAAGAAGAAAGAAAAGGAAACAATGGCCGTGAGAGACAAGCCACAGTCAAATACAACCTTCAAGTATTATTTAAAATTTTGTTTAACTCTTCATTTTCTTGGTCACTAATATCATTACTTAACTTTGATGACAGGCAGATACAGAATAAAGCTCCAATTTTTCTTTCTTTTTTTTTTTTTTTTTGTGTTGGAGTCTCACTCTGTCGCCCAGACTGGAGTGCAGTGGCCGCTCCCGGCCACCGCAGCCTCGACCTGCTGGGCTCCGGCGATCCTTCCGCCTCAGC
Source organism: Carlito syrichta (assembly GCF_000164805.1). NCBI lineage: Eukaryota > Metazoa > Chordata > Mammalia > Primates > Tarsiidae > Carlito > Carlito syrichta. The sequence continues at coordinate 136,442 of NW_007232831.1, forward strand.
CTTCCAAGTAGCCGGAATTACAGGCATGCGCTACCACGCCCGGCTGATTTTTTGATTTATTGTAGAGATGAGGTCTTGCTGCCCAGGCGGGTCTTGAACCTGCGGGCTCAGGCAATCCGCTCATCTCAGCCTCCCAAAGGCGCCGGATTACAGGCTGAGCCACCGAGCCCGAAAGCTCCAGTTTTTCAAAGGGATTGAGCAGATGTGGTTTTTCTCTCACTCAGTGCACATACTAGTTCAATTTTTTAGTTGAAGATACTTGTAAGTCTAGTAAATTAATATGAAGAACCAAGCATGTTCAAATATTTTTGTTGAATTTTAAGGTCAAATAAGTTCTCTAGGTTATAATATTAGCTAAGTTCACAAAAAACTAAACAATTACTAGTGCACTTGAATATTTAATGCCAGTTTCAGATTTGTGGTAAACTTAGTTATTACATGGTGACATCATAAGTACATTTCAGACATTTTTGCTCCACTCAGTCCACAAAAGAAAATGTCATTTTTTTCACTGATGAATGGAGCTGAATTAACAACTCTAATGTGTCAAGTGCTAAGTAATAACTTCTGTGTGAAATAGTTTTGCTAAAATCCTTAACACGCCTCCCAGACATTCACTCTTATTCTTGAACCAGACTGGGGCTAGGGCAATCATTTTTCTCCTGTCAAAAATTCCTCATGTTTTGGGCTCCAGGAAATGTGACCACTGCTTATTAATTAGCATCCTGGTGGTTAATGATAATAAAGAATTTTATTTGTGTTTAATTCCCTAAAACCTTTATGTGGGGCCACATCCCTATTTTGTTACTATTATCCTAATGAGAGTCTCTGATTTCTACATGTAAGGTGACCAAAAACTTCACCCTCAGATGTTCAATCTAACAGGCATTTCTTCCACTGACTTTATTTTTTTATTTTTTTTGCATGAGAGTCAGGAACACAGTTTTTATTTCATCAGATCTTGCCTGTGCCATTTTTCTAAAATATTGTGTCAGTTGGTTTGTTACTAGGCTATGAATTTAGCAGCACAGTCTGTGCCCTACACATCCATTCTGATAGAAGACAAGTTCACCAGCTTCTTTTCCAACTCATTTTCACATGACAGAAAAGCACAGAATGTCAAGTTACATTTACATTTTAAATAAACAAAAGTTAAATTTATGTGTCCCAAATATTATATGGGGCATATTAATACTAAAAACATTCTTTGTTGCTCTTATTAAATTCAAATTTAACTAAACAGTCTATATTGTTATTTGCTAAGTCTGACAACCCATCCACATGCAGTGATCTAGAACCTAGAATTTAGAAATAATAGATTGATTAGTAACACGTTTCTTTGCAGATACTTCAAAGGTGAACGTCAAGATGTGTTCAGTTTTCTCTGATTTCAGAAGCAAAGAGCAAATTCATGAAGGCTTCCTGTGGTATGTGTTTTCCCTTTTCATGACTACTATAGACAGCACAAAGTTAATGGCAGAAATGTAGTCTTTCGAAGTTCTGAAGACCAGAAGTCCAAAATCTGAAATCAAGGTGTCTTGAAGGCCACACTCTCTTGGAGGCTCTAGAAGAGGCTCTTTTCTGGCCTCTTTCAGTTGCTGATGGCTTCTGGCATCCCTTGGTTGGTGACTGCATCACTTCAATCTGTCTCTGTACTCTTAGTCACATTGACTTTTCTTCATCTCTCCATGTCTTCCTCTTACAAGGATAGCTACAATTACAGACAGGGTCCAGCTAGGAAACCCAGAATAGCATTCCAATTTCAAAATCTTTAGCTGAATTTCATCTCCTTTTTTTTTCTTTTTTGGCCAAATAAGATAACATTCACAGATTACAGCTATTACAGTGTAGATGTCGTTTAGTCTACCACACTATAATTATACAGGATGTTCAAACTTTCATTTGGAAGCAATAGTTTGCTGTTTTAGAGAGGCTTATGAAGGTATTTTTGAACTGGAGCTTCAAAGATGAGTCGTCTGTGGGTCAAAACCTTCTGGATCAGAATCTCCGTGGATAGAGTCTGGAAATGGAAATGGAAGCGAATGTCCTAGTTATGTGTGGGTGCACTAAGTTGGGGAATAAATAAATAATTTTTAAGAACAGGCATCACAAAATAGGCTGCTTCTGTTCCAATCCACATTCCAAATATTAGATGTTTAACCTCAGAAAACTCATATTAGCTCTGCTAACTTTAATTATCTTTCATGTAATAAGATGCTGATAACTACACCTAGATTATATAGTCTTTAAAAAGATTGAGTGAATCAATTAAAGTGCTTAGCACTGGGCTTAGTATATAGAAAATGTTTCAGAAATATTAGCTGCTTTATCAGAATTAATAGCATGACTGCTATTATTGTTATTACTCTGAACTATTATAGATTAGGAGAGTACAAAAGAAAGCATTCTAATGAGTGCTCATTTCAACGGTCCAAGTTTTTGACAACTCCTAATGAATTGATCGCACAATAGCATAGTCTATAAGTAAGGTATTTAAATGCTTCAAAGTTATAACCCATGTGCTATAGAAATAGCATGGTTGAAGTTTAATTTCTACATTAAAAATGCAGTAATTACACTGTCATCTCATGATAATAACTGAAAATAAATGTTTATAAAGAGAAAAAGTTTTATACATAAAAATGAAATAGAAAATGTTTCACATTCACTATGCTGTGTTGAAAATACTTTATATGAACAAAATCATGAATTTCACAGCAGCCTGGTTGGAACTAGAGTCTATAATACTGCGTGATCTCTCACAGAAACAAAGATCTGAGTATCACATGTTCTCACTCATATAGTGGACCTTGAACATCTATCATAACACTATAAGAAAAGGATTGACAGTGGTGGGAAACTATGGGGGGGTAGGGAGGGGAAGGGAGGTGAGATTAACGGTAGTCAATATCTGTCTGAGGACGGGAAGACACCCCTTATCAACAAGGGTGCCTGAATTATGCATATTTGTATACCTAACCCTTAACTGTACCCCACAATTTTAAAATAAAAAATATGTTTAAAAAAAAGAAAATATCTTTTACATAGGAGAACACATTTAATTTATTTAAAAACCAATGATAAATTTATTAAAATGATTTTTGGTAAAGTAAATTCACATATTTAGCAAGGAACTCTATAAGCCAAAGTATTTTCCAATTTATATTGATTTAATATAACATATATGTTAACACATTAGAGTTATTTAAAACTTATTTCAATGTATATAAATGTGCATATCTTGCTAACTCATTTCCAAAACTGAGATTTTGAAAATAAAACATTTTTGTAATTACTGGAGGATACATTGCATTAGATTAATTTCTTAACCTCACTCAACTCACACAAATGCTACCAGATAAATTTTACTGCAGTCATTTTGGTAATTCAACTAAACAATGAAAATGAAGTTTGCATATTTCATATTTAATTGCAGGTCTCTCTACATGCATGTATAAAATAAAACATCTCTGGGAAGATAACATATCAATAGTTAATTCTAAATACATTTGCCAAATCATGTATGAAAATTATGATGTTTACTTTATTAGTTGACTTTGACTACCACAACAAAATACCACACACTGGGGTGGCTAAGACACCAGAAACTATTTTCTTAGAGTTGTGGAGACTGGAAGCCCAAGATCAAGGTTCTGGCCGGTTGCTATTCCTGAGGCCTCTTTCCTTGACTAGTAAACAGCTGCTCTCTTGTTGGGTCTTCACATGGCTTTTCCTCTCTGTGTCCTCTCCTGGTGTCTCTTCCTCCCCTTAGAAGGACATGGTCCATTGATTTAGGGCTCCACCCTTATTATCTCTGTTAAGCTTAATTATCTCCTTAAAGACCCTGTCTCTGAATACAGTCACATCAGGAGATAGCATTTCAACCTACACATTTGGGTAGAAACATATTTCAGTCCATAACATTTATCTAATAATTACATTACATTAAAGTCATTCTTTGACATTTAATTTTCCTTAGTAACTTACAGCAGGGATCAGACTTATGCAGTTTATGTCTTCTGTGTGCTGAATAGCATTGTACATTTTCGGACCATTGTATTTGGGAGAGATCATGTGAGGGGCTCTGTCCAGTGAGTGGATTAGAGAAATTATAGATGTCACTTCTGAGCCAGAGCATACAATTGCTATTATATGCCTTCTCTAAAATGCCATTCCCTCTGTTATGGAGACAAGCAATGTTCTAGATAATAGTAGTAAAGATCCAGTCCAGTCATATGACGTATATCATGTGGTAAAATCTAACCTGCCCTGGCTAATGTGAGAAGTGATACAAGAAGTGGGAGATGGTGTCACAGCAACAATAAAAGAAAAAGTAATAATAAATAATAAATGTGGCAGAAGCAGTGGAGGTGGTTATTGGAGGTGCATGGATTATTAGTCATCTGGGTGTTTATAAAAGAGAAAGTTGACATCAAACATATATCATGTATTCAGTGACTTCGTGATCATAAGGTAATAGCTTATTAGCATGTGGTAAATTTCCTTGTCTATATTTGGCAAAGTAGTAGGAGAAAGATATTGATTGGAAATGAATGGAATGGTTTGTAAGCAAACATACAAGGAGATTAAGAAAAACCATAAATCTATGAACATGAGTATGTGGGGGGAACCAACTCCTTCTCACCTCCAGATAGCAAAAATAAAAATTAAGTAACAAGGTATATTAAAACCTCACCAAGCTGGGCTCAGTGACACAGCCTGTAATCCCTCACTTTGGGAGGCCAAGGTGAGTGAATTGCCTGAGCTCGCAGGTTCGAGACCCGCCTGGGCAACTTGGTGAGACCTCATCTCTACAATAAATAAAAAAAGTTAGTCGGGTGTGGTAGTGCACACCTGTAGATCCAGCTACTTGGAAGGCTAAGGCAGAAGGATCGCCGGAGCCCAGCAGTCAAGGCTGCGGTGGCTGGGAGCGTGCCATTGCATTCCAGTCTGGGTGACAGAGTGAGACTCCAACTCAAAAAAATAAAAAAAAACTCAACAGACAGAAAAGATTAAATTAATATTGCTTGCACAAATTGGTAACATTTTTGGATTGAATTTAATTGGTGCCCAGTAAGCCTTCAAGTTGGACAAAATGAATAAAAAATATGAAAATAAGGATGTGGCATTCATCCAAAGCCTAAGTAGCCTCAAGTAAGTTGAAGGAAAGATGGAGAACGGGTAAGACATAGAAGAAAGTAAATAGAGTGTGATGATTGAGTGATGATTGATGCTAAATGTCAACTTGACTCGACTCTTGTGCTCAGCTATTTGCTCAAACACCAGTCCAGAAACAAAAATATTTTTTAGATGTGATCAATACTTAAATCAGTAGGTTTTGAATAAAGCAAATTATCCTTTGTAACGTGGGTGGACCTCATCCAATCAGTTGACCGAAAGGTCTTAAAATCAAAGAATAAGATTTCCCAAAGAAGAAGCATGTCTGTTTCAAGACTGCAACATAGAAGCTATGCCTGAGAGCCCAGCCTCCACTTGCCAACCCCATAATCTCACAAACCAATTTATATTCTCCCTCTCCCCTCCTTTCATCTCTCTCTCCCCTCTATCATTGATTCTGTTTCTCTGGAGATTCCTAACTAATATACAAGAAAATATAGCAGATCCAAGAAGCATGTCTGAAATGATATTGATAGAAACTATTCAAATAGCTAAGCAGCCTACCGAGATCTTAAGGGCATTATACTGACAAGAGATAAAAAAGTTAATTAGAAAGTCTCTGGCCCTGTGAGACTGGAAATGGTCATTGGGTTTTCAATGTTCTTTTGGAAAGAAGCAGACTGAGAAAAAAGCTCTGACCCCAGGAAGACGTGGGAAAACACACTTCATTTGTGAACAAAGAGGATAATGAAAAATGAAAGACAATTTCAGCGCTATCATTTCTCCCATCTTCATGATAAGCAAAACTTTACAAATAAAAGTAATGATTTTCTTGTATCCCCTGAGAACCAAAGTTGCAGGGCAAACAACCACCCAAATTCTGGAAAACAGGCTTATCCCACAAAGCCTCAGCTAAAAACTGCTACCTGGAGCAGAAGCAGCTGGCACCAGAAACTAGCAACAGCATTTACATGGTAATTTTAATGAATTTGGGGGAATTAAATATGGGGCTAGCTTGCAAGAGAAAAGTACTTAGGGGGCCGCAGTCTTAGTGCCCCCACACTTCTATGGAATTTACCTAGAGGTACCCCATCAGGTGATCACAGTAACTTAAAAATCCAATGCTAGAGATAAGGAGATGAAGAATAGTCAGTATTAAGTACATCAAGATGCTTCTTTATAAGAAAAGCATGTTCTCCAGAGAAAATAAAAATACCAGGCCCTTAGTCCAGCCTGGAGAAGAATATCTCTCCTGTCTCTCTCCCCTTTGTGTTCTCTATCTCACATAAAGAAGAAAACAACATAGTCATCAGGAGTCAGAGCATTAAGATTGTATATTGGGAATGTTACAGGTCACATTCTCAAATCACAGACTCACTAAAATTCTGATATTTCATTGGAAGATTATAGAACACGCCCCCTCTTGTTTAACACGGCATCAACGGGGCTCCAGGATAAGAATTGATGCAATAAAAATATTTGACCAATAAACATTCATTATTATTAAAAATTTTTATTTTATTTATTTATTTATTTTTTGAGTTGGAGTCTCTGTTGCCCAGACTGGAGTACAGTGGCATGCTTCCGGCCACCGCAGCCTTGACCTGCTGGGGTCCAGTGATCCTTCCACCTCAGCCTTCCAAGTAGCTGAAACTACAGGTGTGCACTACCACGCCCGGCTAATTTTTTATTTATTTATTGTAGAGATGAAGTCTCACCAAGTTGTCCAGGCGGGTCTCGAACCTGCAGGCTCAGGTAATTCACTCTTCTTGGGCCTCCCAAAGCATGGGATTACAGGTTGAGCCACCGAGCCCGGCCGCAAAAATTTTTCTTCACAAACTAGGAATAAAGGGGAACTTATTCAACTTGCTAAAGAACATCTACAAAGAAAACTTACTGCTAACAAGATACTCAATGGTGAGAAACTAAACACCTTCTCCTTAAGATTGGGATCAAAAAAAGCCCATCCTCACCACTGGCATTTAGCATAATACTTGAAGTCCTAGCTAGTGAAATAGGATAAGAAAATAAAATAGTAAGAAGAAATAAAACTATCTGTGTTTATAGATGACTTGACTATCTACTAAGAAAGTCTCAGAAAACCAACAAAACAACCGCTGAAAAGAAAAATTAAAATCATCCATTGAAATTTAATTTCTCTTAGTAATTTATTACAAGAATGATAAGAATTATAGTGATAAGTGAGCATAGCAAGATCACAGGACCTAAGGTTAATGTACAGAAGTTATTTGTTTTCCTTTATACCAGCAATTTGAAACATTAGAATCTGAAATATTTTTAAAAGTATCCCATTTACAACATGGCCCCTACAAATTAAGTACTTAAGTAAAAATATAAGGAAATATGTAATAGGATCTATATGTGAAAAACTAAATTTCTCTAATGAATGCAATCAAATAATATCTAAACAGGTTTTCTGTGTTCATGGATTAGAAGACAAAATATTATTAAAATGTCAGTTACTATCAATTTTTCCCAACTTGATCTATAGATGCAACACAATTCCAGTCAAAATCCCAGCAAAGTATTTTGCACACATTAATGAACTAATTCTGATATTTATATCAAAGGCAATAAACCTAGAATATTCATTATAATATTGAAAAACAACAAAGCTGAAATAGTAACACTACCCGATTTCAAGAATTACTATAAAGCTACTGTAATCGAGTCAGTAGGCTATTGGTGAGAGAAGAGACACATACATCAGTGGAACCAAATAGAAAACCCATAATTATACCCACATAAATATTATCTAAAATATAATTCAAAATAAATAATAAACCACAATGTAATATAATAAAACTCTGGAAAACATAGGATAAAATTTTTGTGACTGAGATATGCAAACATGTCTTGGGTATGATAATGAAAGCATAATACATAAAAGAAAAAACAGTGATAAATAGAATTTTATCAAAAATTAAGTACTTTTACTCTTAAAAGGCACAAATAAAAAATAAAAAGTATAGCCAGGTGTGGTGACGTGCATCTGTAATTCCAGCTACTTGGAAGGTTGAGGTGGAAGGATTGCCTAAGACCAGTAGATTGAGGCTGCAGTAGCCATGAGCGTGCCACTACACTCCAGCCTGGGCAACAAGAGACAGACTCCAACCCCCAAAATAAAAAATAAATACAATTAAATTTTTAAAAAGTCAAGTTATAGAGAAAAATGTTTACAAATCAAATTAGCTATAGGACTCAGAATAGAGACAGAATGAAAACTACTACAGAAGTGTGTGAATAGTACATTTTAAAAGTTAATCAGTTGAAAGCAAACTTCAAAAAGAATATGAATGGCTACTAAGCACACGAAAAAATTTTCAACCATATTAGTCATTAAACAAATGCATATCAAAACCACAATGAGACATTACCAAGGTCAATATTAACTGTGTTAAGTCAGGTTGATAGGATGTGATGAGCATGGACTTTTACCTCTGTATTCTTCTATCAAAAACCCATAACCCCATTCTAATCATGATTTTAAAAACTTTAGAAATTCAACATTTAAAAGAAATATTTTTTAAAATCTGGTTAGTGCTGCTCAAAACTGTCAGTCATCAAAACAAGAAAATTTTAGAAAACTGTCACAGTCAAAAGGAAGATAGGCAGACATGATGAACTAATGTAATCCAGTGTGGTAGATGGGACCCTGGAACAAAAAGTGCATACTAGGTAAAAAGTAAAGAAATACAAATAAATGATGAGTTTTAGTAAATACTGTATCACTATTATACCACTAATGTTGACAAATGCATCATAGGAGAACTCTTTGTACTATCTAAATTTTTCTGTATGTGTAAAACTTTTCTAAAATAACTTTTTTTTTTGAGTCAAGGTCTCATTCTGTCATCCAGGCTAGAGTGCAGTGTCATGATCACGGCTCACCGCAGCCTCAAACTTTCAACCTCCCAGGCTCAGTCAATCCTTCTGGAACCTCAGCTACCAGAGTAGCGGGGACTACAGGTGCGTGCCATTATACCTGGCTAATTGTTTGATTTTGAAGAGACAAGCTCTCGCTATGTTGTTTAAGCTGGTCTCAAACTCCTGGGCTCCATCAATTCTCCCACCTCATCCTCCCAAAGTGCTGGGATTATACGCATGAGCCTATAATCTGTTTTCCAAAACATAAACATGAGATTATATGTTTTGAAAAACAGAATAATCTCCCAGACTGCAAAGTCAAGTGCATCAGTCTCAGCAGGCACTTGCACCAGTGTCAGGAGCATCAGGAGCCAATCAAAAACTGCCTGAAAACCTTAGGGCAAGAGATTCTTGCACTATCTGGTTTAGCATTGCTACAGAACAATAACTGTTGGGTATCTCACTTTCTTTCTCATTCTCATAAGGAATAATTTCTGTAATTAACTTATCACTGCTAAAACTTGTATTATATATTGGGTGTACATATAAGGAGCAGTAATTTTCTTTTTGAAAATGTATGTGCTTGCAGATCAAGAAGAGTCATACTTACCTGATAAATGGGGTGCATCACTGAGTGAGAGATGATAGACCTTGATCTTGATAAGTTTAACTAGATGGGACTTAGGAGTTATTCCTCTTGGGATGGAGAAGTGCATTTTAGCTGTGAAAGAGAGAGTGCATGTCAGTCATTAATACTATTTACCAAATATTTTTAGCATTTCTCCTTCTGGCTCCATGGTAAGATTGCAATTCTAGTCTCCCTTGTGTTTGGTTGTTGCCACACAACTAAATTTAGACAATGAATTATAAACAGAAAAGATGTGTGTCACCTGTCAGAACAGTTAACTTCACTTCCCACTCTTCTGTAGCAAATGTTCCAGATAGTACCTGAACCCTGGAGGATGATGTGGAGCAGAGCACTTCAGTGAACCAGTAATTAACATGTTACATACCAAAAGCGATTCACCTATGTTTTGTTCAAAATCGTTGACGTTTTGGAAGTTGTTTTTACCAGAACCTAACCTAGTTCCTCTTAACCTGTTCAGGTCTGTTTAGTGACTGCAGAAACACATATAAGATTTAGTGGGAAGCCGGGCTCGGTGGTTCAGCCTGTAATCCCGTGCCTTGGGAGGCTGAGGTGGGTGGATTGACTGAGCCAGTGGGTTCGAGACCCACCTGGGCAACTTGGTGAGACCTCATCTCCATAATAAATAAATTAAAAAAAAAAAAAATTAGCCGGGCGTGGTAGCGTCCTCCTGTAGTTCCAGCTACTTGGAAAGCTGAGGCAAAAGGATCGCTGGAGCCCAGGAGGTCAAGGCTGTGGTGGCCAGGAGCAGCCACTGCACTCCAG
>NW_007232831.1:146878-229982 GCF_000164805.1 Carlito syrichta
AAAAGATTTAGTGGGAAAATCTGAATCTACTATTTCTGATGAAGTCTACTAAAACTAGTAAAATCATATAAAAGGAAATTCCGTTGAGCATCCTTTATATCTGTTCCTGTCATGAAATGCATATTTTAAAAAGAAAAAAACACACATTAGGAATGTAAAAATAAGATCAGCAGGTGCCCAATGGAAAAATACTATTGGAAAGTAAAATAGGCAAAAGAATAAAACATCCTTAGGACAAGTGAAATCTTATCATTCTATGTATGCCATTATACTGCAACTCTCAAATCCCATCAGCTCATAACATTGTCTCTAAACTCAATTAAAAACCTAAAAGGTTCTCAGAAATGTTAGTATGATATCTACCTGCATCTACTTGCCAGCAAATCTCTTTTTCTGTATCCATGCTCACCTCCTTTCTTTGTCTCATATTAAACCTTGGAATTTTAACTGGAAATTCCCAATATTAGAAATTAAGTTACATGAGTAATATCAAATTTGTAAATATGAGGTTGATAATCATTATTGTAATCCTATCATATTAGACAAGCATGTTTCAATTTATCATGCATTATAAAATTTCAGAAGGTGATTAATTGAGCAAGACATTCTGCTAGTGGCTTTAGCACAAACTTTTGATGATAGCTTTTGTGGTCATGCCAAGATGTATCTATGTTGTGTAGACCAAAAAAAAAAAAAAAAAAATGAGAGAGAAAACAAAAAAGAAAGAAAAATGTTTGCAAAATTGACAAATGTGGCTAGGATATTTAGATGAATGCTGTAGAGATTTGGCAATTACTGTCTCTCCTAATCAATCCCTCTCTGATCTCAGTGGGTATCTCTGTGCTAAATATATACTTGAAAGAGAATAAAACCTTCTAACTTGATATGTCTGACTAACCGTCACAGGTCAATTATGTATTGTCTGCTTCTCAGATACCTGACTTGTTATTTTTTATTAATGATTCATACCTGATATGGGACTTGGCTCTAATTACTGAGGTCCCAAACTTGACTTATGCCAACCAATAAATTAACAATAATTTTCTAGTTATAACTTATGTATAAAGATATGAAATAAAGTGTCATCTGCCCTTAGCAACCTAGCTACTCATATGAAAGTTTTCTCACTTACGATATATAAAACTCTTCTTCCCAAAGCTGCTTTGACCTGACACAGTCTATTATCTTCTTGAGAGTGCCTTTATTAACAAGTTAATATACTTTGACATGTGCTCAAGATCAATTTTTCTCAGAAATTTTCCTCTAACAACCCATAACCCACACACTCCATCAAGTAATAATATTTCTTCCAAGTTCTGAGAGAATAAAATGAAGTTGCCAAGAGTAAAAATCGTTTCACTACCCCCTACTCTTCACTTATGTATAATGCTATAATTATCTACCTTCAAAATTATGTCCTTTCCTGCAATCTCAAATAAGAGTGCTCCTTCTCTTCTAGGTGTATGCCTCTGCTTGTTTTCTCTATCCTTTCTTGCATCAGTGTCTGTGAAAACATGTTATCTTCCAGAACAGAGATCATTTATTCTCATGGTTTAATCAGCACTTCTATATTAGTTTATTTCCATATTTTTAAATGTATTTGGGTCACCCTTATACTTAAACACATAAACAAACAGATAAGAAATTAAACACTTGTAAGTCTGCATATCTCTCCAGCAATTACTCTATTTCTTTCCTTCATTTTACATCTTTAAACTCATCAAAAGAAAATACTTTTTGAAGTACAGAGTTTGTAAAAGATGACTAGACATTATTATAGAAAAGTTGTCAGTGATCAGAATAGTAGCTAACAATGGGACTGGCTAAATAAATAAGTAAGCATGTCAATTTAGAAACTGAGTTTTATCCAGAAAACAAAAAAGGAGTTCTTTTTAGTGATTCCTTTAAGATTGAATAAAATGTTATGTATTAAAAGTGGCTAAAGTGTACAGCACTCTGAAATGCAAAAAATGTGAATAACTAAAATTACTCTAAGAATTTCAATTAATCATCCTTCTATACAGAGTCAAAATACATCTAAGCAATTGATGACTTTGAATGGAAATAAAGTTATATTGAAACTTATACTTTTATTTCTAAAAGATTTATTTAGAATTATTTGCATTTACTAAATAATCACATATAGATGCCTTTCACACACACACACAATACACAGTCATACATGCACATAGATATATATAAATAATAAGCACACATGAACTTACACACACAAAGTGACATGCAATAATAATTAGAAAAGTTCCTGGTGCTCAATTTGCAACTATGTGTGGCAGTTGATTCTGTTAAAACAAATGAAAATCTCAGTCATCTGAGTAGCTTCCATTATCCAGATATTGGCCTTATGTACATTTTTGCAAGATTTACTAAGATTTTTACCTTTTCAACTGAATGTCATGTTATTAGATAGATACAAAATTTCCCAAGGTCAAGTGATAGTAGCACATATACTGCATAATTCAAAGGTAAGAGAGAAAGGAATAAAAGTCATAAAGTTCTGATATAGAGAATTCTAGTGTAAGGCAAGTACAAATCACAATTCAAGTGAGATTTTTTTAAGTAAAGAAAAGTAATGTGCAATTTAAGTAAGACAATGTTCATAAAAAGATAGCTTCATCTTATTTATAAAAATATGGTAGAAAATAATAAAATTAATAATATTGTAAGTTTCAGTTATATTACATTTTAAACATATTTTCTGTACCTATAGTTCTCAAGAATGAAATCTTATTCACAAAACTGAGACTCCTCTGGTCTGCCACATCTCTGGTGAGAATCATTTTACAAAAAAGATACCTGCACTCATATGTTTGTTGCAGTGCTATTCACGGTAGTAAAAACATGGAACCAACCATGTTGCCCATTGAAACTGGACTGGATAAAGAAAATGTGGTACATATACACAATGGAATATTATGCAGTCATAAAGAAGGACAAATATATCAACTTCACAGCAACTTGGATGGATTTGGAGTCGATCATATTCAGTGATCTATCAGATTTGGAGTCGATCATATTCAGTGAACTATCACAGAAACAAAGAACAGAGTACCATACCATATATTCTCTCTCATCAGCAGACCTTGAACAATTATAATACTATGAGAAAGCGTTTGGTAGTAATGGGAAACTGTCAGGGGAGGGGGGTGGGATTGGCAGTTGAGGGAAATTGCTGGGGTAGGGAGGGGCATACCTCATCAACAAGGGTACCTGCATAATCAATGTTTGCATACCTGACCCTGAATTGTACCCCACATCTTTATAATAAAAAAAAACCTAAAACTGCATTCTTCTTCCCCAGAGACATCCCTATCAAAAAGTATATGGGATTTGTTTCTGATATTAAGAAATTTATTGGAAAAGCTTTCACGTTTTTTTCATTTAGTGTGTTAACTGGGTTTGTCATACTTAAACTTTGTTGTGTTGAAGTATGCCCCTTCTATACAATTTTGTTTAAGGTTTTTACTCATGAAGAGATGTTGAATTCTATCAAATAATTTTTCTGCATTAATTGAGATATGTTTTTCTCCTTAATTCTGTTAATGTAATGTGTCACATTTATTGATTATTATTAATTGTTGATGTCCTTGCTTTCCTGAAGTGAATCTCATTTGATCATTAATGATCTTTTTGATGTGCTGTTAGATTCAATTTGCTAGTAATTTGTTGAGGATTTTTGCATTTATGTTCATTAGGGATATTGGTCTGTACTTTTTTTATTCTTGGTTGTGTCTCTGTCTACTTTTGGTATCAGGGTAATGCTGCCTTCAGAGAATGAATTTGGAAGAATTACCTTCACTTCAATTTTTTTTGGTGTAGTATGAGAAGAATTGGTATTAGTTCTTTAATGTTTCATAGAATTCAGCAGTGTATCCATTAGGTCCTGGGATTTTCTTTTTTGGGAGACATTTAATGACTGATTTAATCTCATTCCTCTTTATTGATCTGTTCATGTCTTCTACTTCTTTATGATTTATTTTTAAAGGGTTGTGTTCTGCAATGAACATGGCAGTGCAGACATTTCTAAGATCCTGGTTTCAATCTTTTGGATATATACCTAGATATGGGATTGCTGAATTATATAGTAGGTCTACTTTTAATTTTTTGAATAAATATCTTGAGACAAATGAAAGCCAAAACACAACATACTAAAAGATCCAGAATGTAACAAAAACAACTTTAAAAGGGAAGTTTATAGAAATAAACACCTGTATGTTTAAAAAAAAAAAAGAAGATCCTAAATAACCTAGGTGTAAACTAAATTATACCAGAAATAGAAAGAAAAGACTGTGCCTAAAATTAGCAGAAGAAGAAAGTAATAATGATTACAGTAGAAAATATGTAAGGAATATAGAGATAAATAACTGAAATAGAGAATAGAAGGATAAGAGAAAAATAATAAAATTAAAAATTGTTTTTTTTGAAAAGATAAACAAAATTAGTAAACTTTAGCTAGACTATGGGGAAAAAAGAGTTAATATTCAGATAAATAAAATCAGAAAAGAACAAAAAACATTAATAACTGCTGTCATAAAAATTTAAAAATCATAAAGGACTATTATGAACAACTGTATACCAACAAATTTGACAACCTAAAGGAAATGAATGAATTCCAAGGAACAATCCCAAAATTGAATAAAAATAAATAGAATGTCTATGCAAAACAATAACAATAAGGAGACTGAATCAGTAACTAGAAACCTCTCAAAAAGAAAAAGCCTAAGACCAGATAGGTTCACATTTAAGTGCTATCAAAATATTTAAATAAAAATGAATACTAATACTTTTTAAACTCTTCCACAAAATAAAAAAAAAATTTCCAAACTCATTTTATGAGGTCAGCATCACCTTGAATCTAAAGCCAAAGACACTACATGAAATGAAAACTACAGGACAATATCCTTGATGAAAAAAATCGTCAACAACAACAACAAAAATAGCTAACCAATTCAACAACACATTTAATGGATCATATAACATGACCAAGTAAGATTTATAACTAGGATCCAAAGATAGTTTATTACGAATAAATCAATAAATGTGATATATCACATTAACAGAATAAAGGATAAAAATCTCATGATCGTTTCAATAAATTCAGAACAAAACATTGATGAAACTCAATATCCTTTCATGGGTATTATAATTCTCAATAAATTAGGTATAGAAAGAACTTATTTTAACAAATTAAAGGTTATATTTTTAAAAAACAGCTAGCATCAAACTCAATGATGCAAAGCTGAAAGTTTTCTTCTAAGATCCAGAACCAGGCAAGTATGCCCATTCTTGTTGCTCATTTTCAGCATAGTAGCAGGAGCAATTAGACAAGAGAAGGAAAGGGTATTCAAATCATAAAAGAAGTAACATTATCTCTGGTTGCAAATGACATGGTATTTTATATAGAAAACCCTCATGAGCTGGGCTCGGTGGCTCAGCCTGTAATCCCGCGCCTTTGGGAGGTTGAGGTGAGTGAATTGCCTGAGTCCGTGGGTTCAAGACCCGCCTGGGCAGCGAGACCTCATCTCTACAATAAATCAAAAAATCAGCCGGGTGTGGTGGCGCATGTTAGAGTTCAGCTCCAACACAAGGGTCAGGGCCTAAGGCGAGAGAATCAGATGCGGCAAAGGAAGAAGACATAAGTCAACTCCCTGGGTCAAGTTCGGGACTCTTCCAAAGTTAATTCAATTTTCACATGTTTATATAGGCATTTTCAACCCTCAACCCCCTCACACATATGCCCACAAAAGCTTACATTATGTTTTCTTTTACAATCAAACGTTCTACAATGATTTATTTGTTCCTCCCTATTCTTTTTTTTGTTTCCATTATGTTAAAACCAACAGACAGGAACGAAACTTTTGCTAAAAATAATTAACTGTAACCTTTCAACCCTTACCCCTTTTATATCATATTTCTAACAATTCTTACATGTAACTTAGCAGCAATATATTGGCGTTTACATCTATAACTAATTTTATTGTTTCTTATAACTAATTTTATTATTTCTTAATTATTTCCTATAAACTTTCCTATTATGTATCTATCTTTATTCTTATTTTACTTATATGAATCATAATCTAATAATATTTAACAACCTTTATATGAATTATACTTGATTACTCTTATATTCTATATTTATTTCCTATTTAATTATATTTTATCTAATTATTATTAACCATCTTCCTATTGTTATCTACTTAATGATTCTTTCTTATATTATTATACTTATACTACTAGATCATTTTACTCTTACAAACTTATATCTACTATGTCTATACTTTTTAAATTATGTGTAAAAGCAGCTGCCCTCAGGCTTGACTTGTCTCAGTTCTCACAAACTTCCTCCTCCATCTTACCTGTCTAAGGTGTTATTTTATTATAGGGTCTGTTAACCATTAAAAATAAAGAATGAGAAAGTTTTTTATTTTCCTTACACACAATGGTTTTGCTTTTCATGGAAACGAAGGTAACAGAACATTCTCTAGCGTCTCTAATGGCTGTGCTTTTGCTGTGTTCCTTATTCATGTCTCAAACTTCAGTTTCACCAATACATCATCGTCGCTTATCAGTTAATGCTTCATCAGAAAGGGGTACTTTCTGTCTTATGCACACACTCCTAGAGATCAAAGGGGTATATCAATGGGATCCATGGGGCTTTGCCTCAGACATGGCCGCTTTAGCTGGGGCCTTGCTCCCAGCCAGCGTTTTTCCCATTTTCAGGTAACCCTTACTTTGCCTTCTGTTAGGAGTTGCGGCTCCCGA
Organism: Carlito syrichta; assembly: GCF_000164805.1. Classification (NCBI taxonomy): domain Eukaryota; kingdom Metazoa; phylum Chordata; class Mammalia; order Primates; family Tarsiidae; genus Carlito; species Carlito syrichta. Next base: position 153,659 of record NW_007232831.1, read on the forward strand.
CAAGCACGCACCTGTAGTTCCAGCTACTTGGAAGGCTGAGGCGGAAGGATTGCCAGAGCCCAGCAGGTCGAGGCTGCAGTGGCTGGGAGCAGCCACTGCACTCCAGTCTGGGCGACAGAGTGAGACTCCAACTCAAAAAAAGAAAGAAAGAAAGAAAGAAAACCCTCATGATTTAACACATATACAAAATATTAGAACTAATAAAAAAATTTAGTGAAGTTGCAGGATACAAAATCAACATTTAAAAAGTCAACTGTGTTTCTATACACTAACATTAAACTCTCCAGAAAGGAAATTAAGAAAATAATTCTGTGTACAATAGCCTAAGAACATAAACTACTTAGAAAAAGAAAAGACTTAAACACTGAAAACTACAAAACACTAATGAAATAAATTAGACAAAAATAAATAGAAAGACGTCTAATGTCCATAGATTAGAAGAATTCGCATTGCTAAAATGTTCACACTACCCAAAGAAACTTACGGATTCAATGTATAGTCTATCAAAATCCCAATAACTGTTTTTACAAAAAAATTATAAAATTTATATGTAACCACAGAAGACCTCAAATAGTCAAAATAATATCGAGAAAGAAGAACAAAACTGGAGGCATCATATGTCTTAATTTTATAATATAGTACAAAGCTGTAGTACTTGAAACAGTAGGGTACTGGCATAAAGACAGACATATAGACCAATGCAACAGAATAGAGGGCCCAGAAATAATGCAAAGCACACACAGTCAACTAATCATTGACAAGAGTGCCAAGGATACAAAATAGGGAAAGGATAGTCTCTTCAATAAATGGTGTTGGGGAAACTGGGTATCCACATGCACTCAAAATTAGTGAATTTGAGACTTTAAAACTACTTGAATTAGGAATGTTGAATTGCCTTTCATTTCTTGTGTATTATCTGCAAGGTAGGATTAAAACTAAATTTCTCTATGTTTCCCTTTTAATCTGGGGATTTTGTCATAACTGATTAATATTTTTAAATGAAGTTCTCTCTGTCTTGGTTTTAATTGAGACTTCCTGAACTGAAAAAATGTGATGACTAGTAAGTGCACCTACATTTTAAAGGAGAGGCTAGCCCACTTATGCAGAGCAGGCTAAGAACTTCTAAAGGCAGTTTGACCAGTATCTCTCAACCTTGAGAAAATGCCAGGAATTTAGGATTATTTGAAACAGGGATGTTTATGTGCTGTACGTACCCGTCCCTCATCCACAGTACTTTTTCCCCATTACTCTAAGCCACAAGGAAGACTTCTGAAAAAAAGCTGCATGAAGAGTTTTAGATGAGTCCCTTCCATTTCACTAACACAAAGTTGTATTTGACTAGTACCCAACAAGTCCAACAGTAAGAGACAGTGGCTGTGTCTGTCCTGCCTGATGGAAGGATAGGGAGGGATGCATTGAACGAGAGCATCATTTCTGCTCCCAGAAAAGTAAAGATGTGTGTGTGTCTTGAGAAGGGGCTGCCTTGTATCTGGAAGATCAATATGACCCCAGCAGAATGGCAGACTCCCTGAATTCCCAGGGGCTAAGAGGCAGTCTTGATATAGCAGCTAAACCAAGGCAGCAAGGAACCTTCCTGGGTTTCCATCAGGGGCTCTCCCTTTACTCCTCTTCCCTAGTCCCTTCCAGATTTGGCCTGACCTAGAAGGATCAGGAAAAAAAGCCAGAAGGAAGCAGAGGAAAATGTGAACCAAGAGAAAATGAACACACTAAATTATGAATCCCTTTTTTTTTTTCTTTCTAACTGCAGGCTTCCAAACCTGACATTGACCCAGACTAGAGGAAGAAAAAAAATCTCTTACATTTTAAATTGAATTAATCATCGAGCTGTGTAATGAGTCTAGACTACAATTTTTTTTTTTTTTTGAGCATTTTTAATTACATAAAATTGGGAGGAAAAGCTATAGAATATGCTTGGGATTTTATCAAGGAAGAGAAATAAATAATTACCAAAACAATGTTAAAGGTATAATAAGAATATATATATATTCTTTTCTATATATCTATCTATATGTATATATAGTTTTTGTTGTACACTTTGAGTCCAGTAGTAAATTTTTTACATTAAGATTTTAGAACTCTCATTCATTCAACCAATATTTACTTAGTGTTTACTGTGTGCTGAACATTTATAACATAATGGTAAGGATAGTAGACATAAAAGTTTAATTTAGTAGGGAAGACTGACACTTAGTAATATATTCTAATAGCTATATAATTAGAACTGTGATATATGTGGTAAAGGGAAAGTATATGGTATTTGAGAGGCATGAATTGAAAGCTAATCTGGACCAAGGAATATAAAGGTAATTGGGACTCAAAGCATAAGTAGAGCTAATCAGATTATGGAGAGGAAAGGCAGCTTATTCGAAAGGAGATGCATATTTGAAGGTTCTGGAGCAGGAAGGGATATTTTTAGGGAATGGGGGGAAATAAACTAGTGTGATGCATAGGGATTGAACCGTACTAAAAACTGAGAATTAAATTAATAAATAAGAGAAAGATCGTGCAACTTTTAAGGCAATTTGAAGGCCCTAATTAATTATTCTGGGGATCCTAATGGCTTTGATCCCGGCAAATATGTTAATGAATTTGTCTTTGAAAACAACTGCTTGAGCTGTAGCACGACTGATTACTAGAAGGTGAGCAAGTACAGAAATAGATCAGGGAAGGTTTCATTATGTCGTTTGCAGTAGTGGCCATTGTAGTTCAGACAGAGGGAGTGCCAGTGAAGATAAAGAGAAAAGAATGTGTTTTATAGAGATTTATATATTTAATTTCAGATTCAAAGGTTACACATGTGTATTTGTCACCTGGACATATTGTGTAATGGTGGAGATTGGGACTGAGGCGGCCCATGCCTCAGATAGTGAACATTGTGCCCTAGATCATTTGTGAACCCTAACCCTTCTCCCTCCCCTTTTGTTGTGTTCCTAGTGTCTATTATTTCCATCTTTGAGACCATTGAGCTCCCACATATGAGTGACCACATGCGGTGTTTGGTGTTCTGTTTCTGAGTCAGTTTACTTATAATGATGATCTCCAGCTTCATCCATATTGCCACAAAGAGCATGATTTCATTCTTTTTTATGGCTACATAGTAGTCTACGGTGTATATATACTTCATTTTCATTACTCACTGATCAGTTGATGGACATTTATGTTGGTTCCACATCTTTGCAATTGTGAATTGTGCTGTAATGAAAATGCGGGTGCAGATGTCTTTTTTCTATAACAAGTTCTAATCCTTAGGGGAGATAGCTAGTAGTGGAATTGCTGGATCAAATGATAGATCTACTTTTAGTTCTTTGAGTTATTTCCAAACCAATTTCCATGGTGGTTGTACTAATTTATGCTCTCAGCAACAGTGTATAAGTCTTCCCTTTTCTCTGCATCCGTGCCAGCATCTTTTGGGTTTTGATGTTTTTTTTTTTTAAATAATGGTCATTCTGACTGGTGTAAGTTGGTATCTCACTGTGGTTTTGATTTGTGTTTCCCTGATGATGAGTGACATTGAGCATTTTAAATACTTTTGTTGGCCATTTGTATATCTTCTTTTGAGAGATGAATATTCATGCTGTTTGCTCACTTCTTAATGGGGTTATTTGCTTTTTGCTTGCTGATTTGCTCAAGGTCTTTGTAGATTCTGGATATTAGTCCTTTGTCAGTTGTATGGTTTATGAATATCTTTTCCCATTCTGTAGTAATGGGAAGTTTGCATATTTGTTCTTTTGATTGCTTATTTTGCTGTACAGAGTTTTTAAAATTTAATTAAGTCCCATTTATTTATTTTTGTTTTAGCTGCATTTGTCTGGGGGCTTTTAGCCATAAATTCTTTGCCTAGACTGATGTCCAGAAGAGTCTTTCCTAGATTTTCTTCTAGGATCTGTATGGTTTCAGATTTTTAATCTGGTTTAAATCTTTAAAGAATTATTGTATATGGGGAGAAATATGGAACAAGTTTCATTTTTCTGCATGTAGCGATCCAATTTTCCCAGCACCATTTGTGGAAGAGGGTGCATGCTTTTGTCTGCTTTGTCTAAGATAAGTTGGTTGAAGGTAATTGGGTTTATTTCTGGATTCTCTATTGGGTTTCATTGGTCCTTGTGTCTGCTCTTATACCATTACCATGCTGTTTTGGTTACTACAGCCTTGTAGTATGATTTGAAGTCAGATAATGCTTCTAGCTTTGGTGTTTTGCTAAGGATTCTGTTGACTAGTCTAGTTCTTTTCTGATTTCATATGAATTTTAGAATTTTTTTTCTAATTCTACAAAAAATGACATTAGTAGTTTGACAGGGATTGCATTGAACCTGTGGATTACTTTGGGTAATCTGATCATTTTAAAAATGCTGATTCTTCCAATCCATGAGCATGGGATGTTTCTCGAGTTGTTTGTGCACTCTGCAATTTCTTTTATCAGAGTCTTGTAGTTCTCCTCGTAGAGATCATTAACCTCCTTGGTTAAATATATTCCAAGGTATTTAAGTTTTTTGGTTACTATTGTAAATGGAATTGAGTTTTTGGTTTGATTCTCAGCATGGCCACTATTGGTGTATAGCAGTGCTACTGATTTGTGTGTCTTGACTTTGTATCCCAAAACTTTATCAAATTCATTTATGAAGTCCAGGAGTCTTTTGAAGAAGTCTTTAGGGTTCTCTAGGTATAAGATCATATCTTCAGTATACAGAGATAATTTGATTTTTTTTTTTCCCTATCTATATACCCTTTAATTCTTTTTCTTTCCTGATTGCTCTGCTAGGACTTCCAGTACTCTGTGGAGTAGTAGCAGTGAAAGTGGGCATCCTTGTTTTGTTCCAGTTCTGAGTGGGAATCAGTTCAACTTTTTTCCATCAGGATGATATTGGCTGTGGGTTTGTTGTATATAGCTTTTATTGTTGTGAGGAGTGTTCCCTCTATGCCTATTTTGATGAGGGTATTTATCATAAAGGCATACTGGATTCTATGAAATCCTTTTTCTGCATCATGGCAGTTTTCATGTTTTTTTAATTCTTTAATTCTGTTTATGTAGTGGATCATGTTTATTGATTGTGTGTGTTGAGCCATGCTTGCATCCATGGATAAAATTACTTGGTCATGTTTTTTGTTTCTTTGCTTTTATGTGCTTTTGAATTTGGTTGCTAATTTTTTTTGAGAATATTTGCATCTATATTCATAAGGGATATTGGTCTATGGCTTTCTTTTTCTCTTGTGTCTTTTCCTAGCTTTGCTATCAAAGTGATACTGACATATAGGATCAGTTAGGGAGGATTCTCTTCTCTTTAGTCTGGTAGAATAACTTCAGTAAAATTGGCACCAGTTCTTTGGAGGTCTGGGAGAATTCAGCTGTGAATCCATCAGGTACTGGATTTTTTTGTTGGGAGTCTCCTAGTTACTGTTTTAATCTTGTTACTCATTATTAGTTTGCTCAGGGTTTCTATTTCTTCCTGATTCAAGGTTGGGAAGTTGTATTTTTCCAGAATGTATTCAAGTCCTCTAAATTGTCTAGTTTACTTGCATAGAGATATTTACAGTAGTCTTGAATGATCTCTTACATTTCTGTCATTTCAGTTGTAATATCTTCTTTTTCATTATTGACTGAGCTAAATTGAGTCTTCTCTTGTTGTTTCTTAATTAAGCTAGTTAGTGGTCTATCAATTTTGTTTATCTTTTCAAATAACCAAATTTTTGATTCATTGATTCTTTGTATTTTTTAATTTTAATTTAATTTAGTTCTACTCTGATCTTTGTTATTTATTTTCTTCAGCAAGTTTTTGGTTTGGTTTGTTCATGTTGCTTCTAGTTCATTGTGGTATGATGGTAGGTTGTCAATATGTGATCTTTCAGTCTTATTAAAGTAGACTTTAAGTGCTATAAATTTTCCTCTGGACACAAGGTTTTGATAATTTGCTTCATAGTTGTCAGTCATTTCAAAGAATATTTAAATTTCTATTTTGATTTTATTGTAGACCTGGGGATCATTCAGGAGCAAATTTTTTAGATTACATATCTTTGTTTTCACAAGTTCTTCTTGGAGTTAATTTCTAGTTTTATTCCACTGTGGTCTGATATGGTACTTGATAGAATTTCAATAATTTTTAATTTATTGAGACTTGATTTGTAGTATATCATATGGTCTATCTTGGAGACTGTTCCATGTGCGTATGAAAAAAAATATGTATTCTGTAGTTTGGGGATGGAATGGTTTATAGATACCTGTTAGCTCCATTTCCTCTGGAATCCTGTTTAACTCCAATGTTTCTTTGTTGACTTACTGCCTTGATGATCTGCCTATTGCTGTCAATGGAGTGTTGAAGTCTCTCACTGTTATTAGATTGCCGTGTATCTCTCTCTTTTTTTGTCTAGTAATATTTGTTTTATTAAGCTTGGGAATCTGGTGTTAGGTTCATATATATTTAAAATCATTATGTCTTCTCATTGGATTGATCCCTTTATCATTATATAATAGCCACCTTTGTCTTTTTTACTGTTGTTAATTTAAAATGTTTTATCTGATTTAAGAATGACTACTCCTGCTAATTTTTGGTTTCCGTTTGCATGGAATAGTTGCCCCACTCCTTTACCTTGAATCTATAGGAGTCTTTGTGTGTTAAGTGGGTCTTTTGAAGGCAGTAAGCTTTTTGGTTGTGTTTTATTTTTTAATCCATTCTGCCAGTCTATATCTTTTTAGTGGGACATTGACACCATTTATATTCAGAGTTAATAATGATATGTAAGGCACTATTCTAGTCATTGTACTGGTTACTGTCTGGTTGATTTGCTTATTTATTTTCTCTATTGTATTGGTCTTCCATAAAGCCTATGAACTTTATGATTTCCAGTGTTCCTCTACTAGTGCACTTTGATCTTTTGTTTCAATATTTAGAATTCTTTTGAATATTTCTTGTACAGCCAGTCTAGTGGTGACAGATTCCCTCAGTGTTTGCTTGTCTGCAAAGGACTTTATTTCTCCTTCATTTACTAAACTTAGTTTTACAGGATACAAAATCCTTGGCTGACATTTATTTTGTTTGAGGACAATGAAGGTGGGACCCTGATCTCTTCTGGCTTGAGAGTTTTTTCTGAGAAGTCTGCTGTTAGTCTGATAGGTCTACCTTTGTAAGTTTTTGTTGCTTTTATCTCACTCCTTGTAAAATTATTTCTTTAATATTAACTTTACATAGCTAGATGATTATATGTCTTGGGGATGACTTTTATGCAGTGAATCTTCTAGGAGTTCTTTGGGCTTCTTATATCTAGATGTTTAGATCTCTGGCAAGGCCAGCAAAGTTTTCCTCAATTATTGCCTAAAGTAGGTTTTCCAAACGTGTTGTTTCTCTTCTTTCTCAGGAATTCCTGTGATTCTTAGGTTTAGACATTTCACATAATCCCACATTTCTTAGATACTTTGTTCCCTTCTCTTGATTCTTTTTTTTTTCTTTATTTTTCTAATTGAATTAATGCAAAGTCTTGTCTTCAAGTTCTGAGATCCTTTTTTTCCTTCTTCTAGTCTACTGTTAAAATTTTCCATTGCATTTTGTACTTTCCTAAATGCTTCTTTCATTTTCAGAATTTCAGCTTGTGGTTTTTTCTTTGTGTGTGTGTGTGTGTGTGTGTGTGTGTGTGTGTGTGTGTGTGTGTGTGTTGTTGTTGCTGTTGTTGTTGTTGTTTGCCTATATTTTTGGAGAATTTTTCATGCATGTCCCAGATACTTTTTAATATTTCTTTATGTTGGTTTTGAACTTTTTCCAAAGTTCACGATCAATTTTATTATCAACCTTTTGAATTCCCTGTCTAGAATTTCAACAATTTCATTTTGGTTAAGGTTCATTACTGAAGAGTTAGTATGGTATTTGGGGGGGTTTGGAGAACTATGCTTTTTCACTTTGTCAGAATTACTTTTCTGGCTCTTTCTCATTTGGGTAGACAATTTCTTCTTATTCGAGGATGGTAGGGAGCTAATGTAGGAACTGTAGGTTGTATATAACCTTGGTGTCATAAGTGTCTCAATTGCTGGATGCGGCAGCCCTCTGCTGTGTTCCTGCACTAGCTCATGTCATCCTAACTAGCCAAAGTGACTTGGAAAATGTTGTTAGCTGGCACTTGGGATCTGGCCTTACCCAAAGCTGAGATATTTTATCCAATGTGGTTGGTTGTACTGTTGACCTCTGGACAGGAGACAGTGCTGGTGGGAGAAAGCCAGCTATAATGGTGGCTATAGAGTTTCTCCTTGGTGAGTGTTGCTCCAAGGAAGTGCCTAGTCAGCCTAGGTCAAGAGTGGGGCACTGGAGATTTCTCAAGTTCTCTGTTTTGAGCCTTCTGGAGTACTGCAGGGGAAGGAGATGAAGCACCCCGCAGGCATGTACTCTTTGCTGCCACAAGTGGGGACTAGAAAGAGTTCTCAGGCTACTGGAGTAAGACTGTCTTGCAAAGCAGGCCCAGAAGAGTTTACCAGGGAAGTGAAGGTATAAGAGGGAACAAAGAAGGGAATGTAAGGGGAGAACAAAGAAGCAGCTTCGGCCTTGGAGCAGGCTTGACAGACTTCACTCCCTTTCTGAAAACTGTTTAGAAAATGAAACAAAATTAATAAACACCCTTATCCACTACATCTGCATAACTGGCTATATCTGCTTCTATAAAATTGCTTGCTTTCCCATGCTAGCAGAATAAAATGATAAGAGCCCCGGAACATCCCAAGTTCTATCTTTAGCCCACTAGAATGTAAGTCTAAACTACTTAAGGCAGCCCTGTGTTGCAGCTGGCCGCCCTTGCTTTGGAATTCATTATCCAGCAAGTGGCCACCAGCCATGGCCGAATCTGTCTAATAAACCTCTCCTTTGTTACTTATAATTTTGTGTTGGTGTCTGTGATTGAAGCCCTCAGACCCAACTTCAAAGGGTTGCTATGGTAACACATCTCTCCTTGTTCCCACCTTGGCCTCAGGCAATCTGTAAGCTGAATGTCAAAGTGCAGCTGGCCTCAGGGCTTCAGGTATTCTCAGGCAACCCCCTCCACCAAGAACTGTATGCAGCTGCGAAGTTTGTCTTTGGGGCCATTTCCTATAAAGCAGCTACTCTACCCTGAAATGGTTGACTTTGTGGGAAATGGTGGGTGGTGCTGCTCAAGGCTCTTTTCTTGTAGCACTCCACAGCAGAGCATGGCTGTGGGGAAGGCGGTTTCCCATGAGGGGTTGGAGTGTCACAAGGTCCAGGCCCAGGGAGTCTTGGAAGTATACAACAGGAGCACAGAACTTCCAAATTCTCATCATTTACCTTCCACACTGTGTCAGGAGGCTGTGGTGGACTGTGGTGGTACAGGGAAGACTCTAGTCAGTTCCATCCCAGGTTAGTGAGTTTTTTTCTTGTTGTTTGCCTCAGGGGGTTATTATCACTTCTTTGGAGACTCATGGAGCATGCTGTTGAATCCATTCCTTTCTGGGTGCTGAGAAAGCTTTCTCTATCTTGGTTTACCCTGTAGGAGAAACTCACTCTAGCTGCCTCAAGTCAACCCTCTTAATCCAGAATCATGGTTAGTGATCCAATGATACAATCATTTTTAGAGATACAATGTAGAGATACATTGTTAACATCATATGGACAGGATTTATATTGTCATTTCATTACATTTTATTTATTTATTTATTCGTTATTCATTCATTTGTTTTTCAGTTTTGAAGTTGTGGGTTACATGCGAGGATTTAGCTATATAAATAAGTTGCATGCAGGTGAAGTTTTAACTTGGAGCAGGCCTTCTCTCCTCCTTATTGTGGACTTGGTAGCCATTGTGTTACTGTGTCCTCTCTTCCCGCCTCTCTCCCTCCCCTAGTAGTGTCTAGAATCTACTGTTCTCACCCTCATGTTCATGTGACCAATAATCAGAGCCCACTCATGAGAGAGAACAAGTGGTATTACGTTTGTTTTTTTGTTTCTGTGATAATTCATTTGGTATAATTGTATCCAACTGCATTCATGTTGCCATGAAAGACATGATTTTGTCCTTCTTTATGACTACTTAATATCCTAATATTATACATAATATCCTATCATGTATATGTAAAAACGAGCAGGATTTAAAGAGACGAAATAAAGAGAGTTATGGGAAACTTCTAACTGGGCACATTAAGGTAAAACACATTTAGAGTTGGGGTATGGAGAAAGAAAGCAAAAAGTTTAATTTTGTCATGCAGACATCCAAGGAAAAGCAGACATGCAGAATGGCTCAGTGACTTTCCGGGATAGAGCTATACGTTTAGTGGTCATTGGCATTAGAGAAGTCATATTTAACTTTAAAAAATGAATGAGATAACATGGGAACAAATACAATGAGAAAACAAAAATGTATTCTAAGAACAAATCTCAAAGAAGAGAAGAAAGAACCCAGCGAGTAATCTAGAACAGAAAGAGGGCAGATAGTCTAGTGTCACGAAGCCAAGAGAAGTAAATATTTTGTGGATAAATTATTCACTGTGAGGTCAAAACGTTGAGAAATGTTTTTATTAAATATGTATCGCATAAAGACCTTTGATGACAATCACAAAAGTAATTTTCATGGAGTAAAGAGGCCAAGACCCAAATTAGAATGTGGCCAACAAGTAATGGAAAGTGAAGAGCAAAGGAGACTATATGCAGCATGATCATAAGAAGTGACCCTGATTTTCTCTAGAAAGTCCTTAGTTATGTCTGTTGTTTGGGCATAAATATAAATAGCTTTCCTTTTCATGTCAAAAATATCCCCATTATGCAATCATCTTATGATAGGAGATAGGAATTGAGACATAGATGATGCAATCATTTGAATGGCAGGTAAGGAGCTATAGTTACCCAGGAAATAACACATTGCCAAATTGCAAATCTTGACATGAGCCTTTCCAGATAGCTGAAATTTTCCCCAAAGATTTTCAAACACTTCAGTATTTTGTTGTCATAATTTTAATGGGAATTTTCCTGAAACATATTAAATATTATATTTATATATATATAATACACTCATATTTTAAAAAATAAAACATAGTGAACGTGACTTATTCTTTTGGGATCATTAGCTTATGTCAGTAGTATAATTTATATTTTAATACTTTTGAAGGGATACCCTTGAAGTTTGCAAGGATATTATTCATTCTATTCATTCATTAAATTGCATATGTATGTATTTGGTTATTCTTGTTTGTGAGCAATGGGGTGAATGTGTGTACGGAAGGTGGATGAGAGAGGGAAGATATAGAAGAGGGACTGCACGAATGTGGTACAACAGGTAGGCGGAGCACAGGGACCGTGAGGGAAACAGGGTGATTTCAAGGTGGATAAGGAAGACAGAAGAGAGATTGGATGGACTATTGGACAGATATGTTGCGGTTTAAGATAATATGTATATTACAATTAGGTAACCTATAACTACTGGAACTGAGGTGAGTGTGTGTGCATGTGTGCGTGCATGTGCGTGCATGTGTGTGTGTGGAAGAGTTTGTATTTAAGATGACTACTTACAGGTGTGTGTGTGTGTGTGTGTGTGTGTGTTATATGTGCTAAGTGGACACATTTGTGTCTATACTGATGTGAGTTAGTGTGTGTGTGTAAAATGTGTATTTATCCTCATATACTGTTTTTTTTCCTTTCTATCAGGCTTTTAACTTATCATTGTGATCAGCATGTTTGAATGAGATATCTCTTCTATATTCTTATAAATTTCTGTTTCTAACCTGCTATATGATATAACATCAAACACCCATGCACGTTAAAACTATATTTAAAATAAGGACACCACTTTCTGTGACTTGACTGATATACCTGTGAGAGAACAACATAAGCGTTAAGTAAAACCAGTTGTGACAAAGAATTGGTGGCTTGGGGATATTTCTTTGTTCATATAAAACTTTTAGCTTGATTATGAAAAAAGTTAGCAACATTTTCCCACAGAAATAATATAAACAAAATAACCATCTTTATAAAGTCATGTTCCCAGAGATAATATACTGGAAGCTCACAACACATTTAGATAATGGCAAAAAATAATGTGACAAAGGAAGAGATGGTAAATATATAGCATAGACAGCTGTGTCGTCAGGTCCAGACCAGAATTTAAGTTGTATTTTGTTTCCAACTTTTACCAAAATATTTATCTTAGAGATTTTTTTCTGAGCAGCAATTTGACTGGGTATTAGCCAGCCTCCTTTGTTCTTTCCTCTTAGCACAATTTATATCTCCTCATGGACTACTACTATTGAGGAGATTAGGGGAATATTTGGCTGCAACTTTTGGAATGCATGAACTGTATATAACTAGCCTTAGTGAGGTTTATTATAACACTAGGTTGAAAATATGCATGTGAGGAAATGAAAGACTTAAGAGCACAAGTAAAAATAAAGTAAGATTTCAGAGTCAATATGAAAATTTTTGACAGCAGACAATGTTCTTCTCTCCTAAATAGATAAAAGGATAAAAATTAATCATCTTGAGCGGAGCCTCAAAAGGCATGAAAAAGCCAACTGGAACAACTTAAGCTGAAGTTGCAAGTTCAGGCAGAGAAATTGTCTGATTCAGGAACCTTGGCCCAATCCATTTTATCTGACAGTTGGAAAAAGATTTGCAGTAACAAAATCACATTAGGGAATAGAGAACAAAGCACCAGAGGAGAACAAACAAGAAACTTGGCTCCCACACCAAGGGCAGAACTAACAATAAGATGCTCTAGTTTACTGGATCCAGAGATGGAATAAAAGAATTTTCCAGTAAAGATCATGGGGGATTTGTTGGGGAATATTAATACCAAACTTCAAGTACTCTGGTGAGATGACTCAGCTGTTATTTAGTGTCCACTTTCAAATTATAATTTTTGTATGCACATCAAAGGCCACTACTGTTATGACTTCTTGAGATATTAGGGGAAAAACTTTTTACGAAGTCAAATTAGAGAAAAGAGATGGGAAATTATTGAAGAAGTATAACAAATAGCAAAATAACAAACTCTAGTGTATTTATATGTTGGTGATCCTGGTGATGATATGTTAGGATCCTAATTATTTGTTTTCTCTTCTACTGATCATTTGCCTCGGATCATTTACTTCAACTGAAGACAGGTTAAGCCCAAAACAAACAAATTAAAAGTCAACTGGGTTAGCATAGTAGGAATCTGGATAGGAAAAAAATGGTTTAAATCAGAGGATGGCAAAAGATTTTCTGTAAAGTGCCAACTAGTGCATATTTTATTTTAGAAGTTGTGAGCCATAAAGTTTGTGGCGCAACTATTCATCTCTGCTGTCATAGTCTGACAGTGGCCATGGGCAATATGTGAATGAATGAGCATGGCATGTCCCAACAAACCTTGGTTGTTAAAAAATGGTAGTGGTTGATAAAGAATTCTAAAATTCATTTTTAAAAGAATTGCCAGTTTTAATAATGCTTCCAGGAAAAGAAAATGGAGGACTGCTTCCCAATTTACTTTATGTGTTGTATTGCCTCAATGTCAATACCAGAAAATGACAGTGCAACAAAGTTACAGATCACTATCTCTCATGCACTTAGATAAAAAGGTCTCAACAACATATTAGCAAATCAATAAAACAGTATGAAAATAATTATACAAGACCAAGTGAGATTTATTTCAGATTTGCAAGACTGGGATAATATTTTTTTAAAAAAATCTATCAATGTAATCTTTGCTGTCAATAGGCTAAAGAAAAGATTTATACAACATTTCAGTTGCTAAAAAACATTTGACAATATCCAAATCATAATAAAAACTATCAGCAAATTATGAATAAAGAGAAATCACCTCAACTTAATACATATATCTACAAAGAATCTGTTACCAACATTGCACAATTGTGAAAGACTGAAGTTTTTCTTCTCGGATCAGACACAAGACAATTATGTCAACTCTCAACATTCTTATATAACCTGGCAATGGAATTTGTAGCCAATGCAAGACAATAAAAACAAAAGGGGTGGAAGAGGAGTAGACATTGGAAAGGAAGAAATAAAACTATCTCTATTTACAGGTAAAATGGTTGTTTAATTTAAAAAACCCAAAGAATCTACAAAGAAATTATAGAATTAATAAGTGAATCCAGCCAAGTAGCAAGATGTAAGATCAGCACACATATAAAGTGATCACACTTCTGTATAATAATCATGAACATAAGGGAAACAAAATTAAACACATGCTAATGTTTATAGTTGCCCTGAAGAAAATTAAATACTTGAGCAAAAATATAACAAAATATGTATAGAAAAAAATGTATGGTGAAATTTATAAAATGCTGATGAAAGAAATCAAATAAGACCTAAATAAATGGAGAGACATATTCTCTAAATGTATTCTTATGTTTAATGTGATTCCTATAAAACTAGCAGCAGAGTTATTGTAAACCTAGACACGCTTATTCTAAAATTGATACAAAAAGCCCCAAGCCCTAGAATAGTTAAAACAATCTTGACAGAGAAGAATAAAATGGGAGTCAATCTACCTGATATTAAGATTTACTTAATATCACAGTGTGGTGTTAGCAGAGGAATAGACACATAGATCATTGTAGAACTTTAGGAGAACAGACAACCCAGAATTAGGCTCAGATAAGTAATCCAAGTGATTTTCGACAAAGATTAAATCCACTGAATGAAGAATAGCTTTTCCAATAAATATCGTTGGCACAATTGGACATTCAGAGGTGAAGAAGAAACCTCAACCTAAATCTCATACCTCAAAAATTGATTATAGATTTAAATTTAAAAAATACAACTATACAATTTTATCAAAAACAAACAAACCCATAAGAATAAAGGAACAGGTTTGGTGTTTAGGGTTAGGGAAATAATCCTTAGATAGGACATCAAAACTGGGTTTTATAAAGGAAAATTTGGTAAGTTGGGTCTTATAAAAATTAAAAATAAATCTATCTGGTCAAATTTGGCCTGCAGCTGCAGTATTCTGAATTCTCATTTAAAAGATCAATTATCATGAATTTTAAGATTCGTCTTGGGGTTCTTTTCAAGTCATGTCAGCAGGAGGTTATTAAGAATCCAACATGAAAACATATTATGTCCTAAGTGCTTTGGGAAGGAGCAAAAGATCGTGTGTAGCATGATCAATACACAACAAGCTACTTATAATATATTGGAAAAGCAATGCATACAAATAAATATATATGCAGAAAAAGTTAATGCAAAGTGATCAAAGAATCAAGTGTCCGTTACAAATTAAAAATAAAGGAATTCTCAGAAAAACAAATCATTGTGTGATCAATTAATTAGTGATACCTTTGTAGACAGGGTATAATTAAATTTCCTCAGAACAATGTAATTGTTTAGTTAACAAAAAGGTTAAATTCAATACTAAGGAAAAAGAATAAGCAAATAAAAATATGTTATAAGTGTTAGGCCTGGGGAAAAGCAACACTCACCTTCCCCCATCTGCCCCTTCACCCGCCGATCCCCTATGCATCCCTCCATCCCAAACCCACAAACCACATACAAGCTTCCTGAAACCTGCTGGCAGCTGCTGAGAAGGGCCAGACAGAAACTTTCCAGTCCACACCAGATGCAACGCTTTGTCTCACCGCTTCACTGCCACCCCCAACACCCTCCCCAAATACAGCACCCTTAAAAGTCCAAGCCTGCCCCTCCTTGGGCGCGACTTCCCTGGCTCATCTTTCCGGACCACGGGACCTCGCCCGGGAGTTTCTCCCCCAATAAACCCTTAGTTTATACCAGCCCTTTGTCCTGTGCCTCTTTTGGTATCTCCAAACGTTATAATAAGACATTAATATTCATATTAATATATTTAAAAATAGTTTTTAACAATATATAACATAAGATTTGAAAACATATTTTTATATACAACAATGACAACTTCATATTTTATTCAAAAGCACAAATCTTTTAAATATAAAAGGACAAGTTTACTTTACACATACTTAGACATGTTTATATATTGTTTGCTGGAAAATCATAAGTAATTGGTCTATTTTTCATCAGATTTCATATAAGCATCAATTGTAAACCTAAACCTGGCAAGGTACTCAATCTGCAGTGGTCAAGTACGGATTTTTTTTTTTCTTTGAGTTGGAGTCTCACTCTGTCGCCCAGACTGGAGTGCAGGGGCCGCTCCCGGCCACCGCAGCCTCGACCTGCTGGGCTCCGGCGATCCTTCCGCCTCAGCCTTCCGAGTAGTCGGAATTACAGGCACGCGCTACCATGCCCGGCTGATTTTTTGATTTATTGTAGAGATGAGGTCTCGCTGCCCAGGCGGGTCTCGAACCCGCGGGCTCAGGCAATCCACTCACCTCAGCCTCCCAAAGGCATGGGATTACAGGCTGAGCCACCGAGCCCGGCTTGGATTTTTTTGATTCATTAGTTTGTAGACATACTCAAATTGTTCACAATCACAGACATACAGAGCCAGCCCTTTGTATCCCCATATTCCACATCTGTGCATCCAACCAACCAGGATTGAAATATATATATGATGATTATGTTTGTATTAAATGCATATAGACCTTTTAGTCATTATTTCCTAAACAATACAACATAACAACTTTTGACATAGCATTTACATTGTATTTGATATTATAAGCAATCTAGAGAAGATTTAAAGTATAGGGGAGAATATGTGTAGCTTAATATGCAAGTAGTAGATGCCATTTTTTATATAAAGGACTTAAGCATTGTGGATTTTGGTATCTAGGGGACTGGGAGTGTGTCCTGGAATGAATCCCCCATGGACATTAAGGGGTCTGGAATATGTATATAACACACACACACATTGAATTCAAAGTATAATAACCTATTTTGCCAGAAGAATATGTATAGTTAAGGATAAAATTCTGTATCCAAAATTGAATGTTATGATTATGGTTATTGTTAATAACACATGAAAGTCATTTAGTCATAAGAAGCATGAGCTAAAGTAGAATCCTGGATAAGGCAAAACTGTAAGTTTATCAAGTTAGAGTCACTTAAAACATTCAAGAAACCTGTATTTTCAACCTTCATGGTTGCAATGTTTTTCAAGTAGGACAGATGATTTTCTGTAAGAGTTAAGAAATACTCATTTTGACCAACAGCCATGAAAAGATCAACTGAGAAGCTGTTTGAACTATTGAGAAAGTAATGTACTTGAACTGTAAAAATAAATGATGTAAATCGTGACTCAAATTGGCTGCTAATTCCTTTCATTGAACTGAAAGCTAGAACTGTAGCAGAAGCAACAAAGATGCTAATGAGCCTTAAGAGTAATTATAAAAATTGTGTGTGTTCTGTAGAAACACAGAAAGTAGATAAGCAAGAGGAAATGACACCTTAGATCAGAAGAGAGAAAGTTGCCATAATTTAAGGATAAATTAGGAAACAGCTTATTATTGGTGCTCTTTGTTTCCTCACAGCATTGCTCTGGATGAAACCTGCCCACTCTTTCCTTGCCACCCCAGGGTGTCAAGCAAGGTTAACTAGGTTAAAAGAGCACAGTAGAGTTTGTTTTTCACCCCATGCAGTCTTATGAGCTCTGGAGCATTCTATTTTTATTCTCTTCTCACTCTTCCAAGTTTCTACAACACAGTAAGAAAGCTTTTAGCAAAGAGTGGTGTTGAAGCTCTCTAGAGAAAAGTTCTGTGACTACATAATGGTCAGGTGGAAAAGAGGTCACAAATGGGGAGTTGTCAGAGAGCAGATTGTAATGTTTGAGAGCACTTCCCCCATACCAGACACACCATCTAAATTCAGCAGAAGGTGCATAGACTAGGGTCTCAACTTGAGAACTCCTCACCTCACAACCAGATGCACCAGCTTATCTGTAAAAAACAAAATAAAATTAATGGATAGAAAATTACTTCATGAATTTATGAATATATAATAGATCAGGTGAGCTAAATAGCAGAGTGAAAACAGTCACAGAATGAATTAGTGTGCTAATACATTGGGTGGAGGAAAATAATAGAAGATATTTTAAAAATTCGAAATGTTCAAGAAAGATGAAATGTCAACATCTGTTCAAGAGAGAAAAGAATAAATGCAGAAAAGAAACATTTGAAGATATGTTGAGTAATAATTACTCTGAATAAAGAAAAATGGAAAAGATTGGTTATTAGATGCATAGCACAATTAAGAAGAAAAAAGAAAGCCTAGAATAAGTTTAAGGAATTGTAAGGACATCAATTCAAGAAAAGAGTGCAAGGTGCTTCATAGAAAAGAAGAGACTATAGAGAAAGAGATTTATTTAAAAAAAAAAAAACAAAAAAAAAACCTCACTCAGGTGATTACAGAGACTAACAAGTCCAAATTCTATGAGTTGGGTTGACAGGCAGGAGAACCAGAGAAGATCCAGTGCTGCAATTCAATTTTAAATGGTGTCCACTGTGGAATTCCCTCTTGCAGCAGGCAAGCGGGAGCGGGAGAGTCAATCTTTTGTTGTATTTTTGCCTTCAACTAATTGGATGAGATTCACCCACATTATCAAGGGTAAACTGCTGTACTTTGAATCCATCAATTTAAACATTAATTTTATTCAAAATCACCTTCCCAGAAACATCCACAATAATGTTTGATCCCATATCTGGGAACCATGGCCGACTAAGCTGATATATAAAATTAACCCTTGTAACTCCAAAACACACACATAACCATACATAGAATAATTTACTTGCTAATCAGCTATCTCAATGGTAAATCAGAATATAAGAAAAAAATGGAAAAATAGTCTGTTCAAAGAAAAGAACGTTGGAAGTCAGTGTGAATTTTACATTTGTATCACAGTCTAAACTAGGTACATTTCAATTACTCAGTCGCCACATGTGGTTAGTGACTACCACACTGGAAGAGTGCAGCTCTAGGTGATACCAATATGGTGGGTGGACAACCTGATGCTGTCTAACATTACACAGCAAATGAGTGGCAAGTACTGAGTGTGGGGGCACTAAATAAAGGAGGGTCAGTCTTTGATGAATGTTCAACAAATCTAGTAGACTTGACATTTCAACCACAGAATTTTTCTCAATCTATACCAGAATTTGTTTCAAGTCAATGCTTTCAACTGTGACCACAATGCATTGATGCTTGCTAACTTTTCAGCTGTAGTTTTTTCTGGGTAAGAACTTATTTAGTAAAAATGTGACACTAAAATTGGCATACGGTTATGAAATAATTTTAAAAGATTTTTTATGTTTACAGCTGCGATTTTCTTGAAACATTAATCCTTATCCCTTAACTCATTTTGCACATGACATATTGAATGCATACTTAATAGATAGGACAAACATCTAGTAGACAAATAATAGCTTTAATTTTAAACCATCATCACCCTTTTAAAAAACTGTTTTTATGAATTCTGATGAGTCATCATTCTCTAGAAATAAACACCATATTTTTTTTCAGGATGATTCTCATTCTCACCTAAAGCTCAAAAATCCTTACCCATGTCTGCAAAGACTCAAAGAATAAAGTGCTTTGAGACTTCAAGTAGCCCCCTTGCTCAGGCAACAAATGCTGTTTTTCTCTTTTTCATGTCACTCAAGCTTCACAGGTGGCTTTTAGCACCTACTATTCTATGTCAGAAGTAACAATCTGTAAAAACAATGACTAAGTCATTGTGTTGGTGAACTACTACATTGGTAGAGTGGGGAGTGAGTCTAATTAGTGCTAAGGAATCAAGGTGTAGAATTGATCTTTTACCTTTCTAAGGCATAAAAAAAAATTTAAGTGTAACAGAAAGAAAAAAAGTACATGAAGTCTGCCTTTTTTTCTTTAACTGACCTAGCCTCTGCCCATTTTCCCAGAAATATCACTGAACTTGCCTCTCTCAGGTTCTTTACTCAAAGGACCTGTAGTTCCTGTAGTTCTTGAAACTTTCTTTTTTTATGCGCACACTCCTGCAGTGTCTACATTCATTATGTAAGTTCGTTTCAGAATTCAGCTTACCCATCTCTTCCCACACAATGTATGAAAACGTGTTCCTTGAGAACTGTTTTGCCACTTACTACACTATAATCTAAATATTTTTTTACTCGTCTATCTTCCCCTATTTGGTCATATTTAAAGCCTTAGTATTCTCAAATGTTTTGATACACACACACACACACACACACAAAGAAGAAGCAATTTTTTAATGCAAAGTATCCCAATGCCTTTTCTTTGCCAAGTAAAGTAGATAATTTTTACTTCAAATGGTAGTATACTTCTTTATAAAAGGTAATTGTTACTATTAAGTTATTTAGTTGACAAAACTTTGTCATACAAGTTCTGTGTTTCAGTGAAAATGTGGACTATTTTGATGATAATGTGCACAGACCTGCATATATTAACAGTCGTATTTGCAATCTTTGTTTTTAGTGGCATTACTTACAGAAAAATTCACATTTCCATACCTTTGGGCTGTATGTTTCACGTTAAAAATTGCATGTGGAAAGGGATCATTGAAAATTCTGGGTGGATAGCTCCATTTCTACATATTCAGTAAGTTTGGTTCTACTGTTGTTTTCATTGTTATTTAAGTTACTGACACAATTATCAGTTAAAACACTAATTTATGTGTGCAGAAATATGTGGACTGATTCCTGGCTCTTTATTTGTTGCTTTAATCCTGGGGAAAACAGTAAGCTTTCTCTTCAAGGTAGCTTTTCCTTGGGGATATGTGTTGACTGCTAGTATCTGTAATCTCTCTCAAAAGAAAAAAAATATTAGGAATGCTAAAGAATTTTTGGAACAGTGATCATGGCCCATCATTTAGACTCAGCATGTGGGATTTAAATATACTTTTCTCTTTTCAAATGCCTTTATCAGTCTTTAGGATTTGCTGATTATGAATCTGCTGGTAGCCTCTTTGTGAGAAGTGGATATAATTATGAGGAGAAAAAAAACCTTTTATTTTTCCCTCTACAGCTAAAGGAGTAGAGAGAACAAGAAAAAGTATGTAAAAGAAAAATAAATCAGTTGGTGTCGTAGATCTGAGCTTGTAAGAACCCAGTAGCCATGCCGAGACTTTTCTCTCCATCTAGTGGCAGACACCATCATAGTGTCCATTCACAAAAATTCTTTAGCATTCATCTTTTCTCCTGAGTCAGGCATTTACTGTCATTAAGTACAAGTACATGTGGATAATAATATCTTTTCTCATGACCGACCTATTCTATATAACTGGAAAATACACTAAGG
Organism: Carlito syrichta; assembly: GCF_000164805.1. Classification (NCBI taxonomy): domain Eukaryota; kingdom Metazoa; phylum Chordata; class Mammalia; order Primates; family Tarsiidae; genus Carlito; species Carlito syrichta. The sequence continues at coordinate 174,811 of NW_007232831.1, forward strand.
TAAAATCTCTAGCTTTCTTTAACCTATATTTTTCAGCTATGTATTATATTGTATATTTCACCTTGTATCTATAACAAATAGGTACAATTTTGCAACTTGAAAGTGTTGATGTCAAAGTTGTGTCTAGTTAAATAGAGTATTTTGTGAATATAAGGACTATAAACAATGAATAACCATTAGGCATACCATAACTAATACAATCTAATTATAGATTAGACTTTGGAGAATACATTGTTTTCCCAGTTTAATTTCTCAATGGCTGTTCTCAGAAACCATCCAACATATGATTCAAAATAAGCAAAGTCAAGTAAACTGCAAATGGTCAATTCACACCCAGGTTCAGAGAATGGGCAAAATCAAGCTCTATATGAGTTAATGGACCTGCTCTGGAGAAGCAAAAACAACTCAGAAGTGCCATATTAGGCAAAATGACACTGAATTACTGAACTTATTGCCACTGCTCTTTGAGGCTGTGTTTGGAATAAAGACAGGAGGCAAGATCAGACAGGAGTCAGCACGTACATATTCACACACTGACATTTCACAATAATCTCAGTTTGTATTTAGTCACCAAAACTTCAACTAGCATTAATGAGCTATAGACAAATATATAAAGTTAAACTAAACTTTAAAAGCTCCAGATGTTTCTATAATATAAAATATTTAATATGAAAAATATAAACTATGATTTCCTAATGTATCTATTTTATAAATAAGCCTTTGGTTGAGAGTTTCTCAAGGTATACACAACAATTATCTTTCATTGTCAAATAATAACATAGGAGGGAGGACCCCCCCCAAAAAAACCGGAATTATCTTTTTGGAGAATGGGCTCCTTGTAGTACACTCAGAATTTGTTCCTCTGGATCAAACTGTCAACCAAAGTTTTTATCTGGAAGCTTTTCTTCTGCATCACAGTTTGCAAAAGAAACATTCTAAGTTGTGGCAAATAAGTTTTTCAACCATGGCAATGCATCTTTCCACACCGCACTAATTTAGCAGTTTTTGACCAAGAAACGGCATGACCCCTGTGCCCCGTGCTCCCTAATCTTGCCCAAGCAATTTTTTGTTTGTTTGGATGTTCCCCGGATGAAAAAATTCTCAGAGAGAAAAGTTTTGCTGATGAGAAAGATGTGAAACAGAAAATGACAGAAGCACTAAAAGGTATCAAAGTTGACAAGTTCAAAAACTATCTTGAGTAGTGTAAAAAGTCTCTCTCTATGTGTATTGTATCAAACAGGGAGTACTTTGAAGTTGACTGAAGAATAATTACACAGTTTTTAATAAATACTTTCTGTTGTGGAGGTTCTCCTTTACTATGTTTAAAATGAATATATCTATATAAGATATAGAGATAGATAGAGCTATATAATTTTTATTTCCATAGTTTTAGGGGTTCAAATGATTTTTGGTCACATGGAGGCATTGTAAGTGGCGAAGAAGTCTGAACTTTACGTCTACCCCTTACGCCCACCAATGCAGATTGCACCCACTGGGTGACATTTTACACACTTCCCCCCCACACACACACCTTCTTAGTCTTCGGTGCCTATTATTTCATTCTATATGCCTTTTCAGATACTTTAGCTCCCACTTATAAGTGAGAACATGCAGTATTTGGTTTTCCATTCCTGCATTATTTCACTTAGCATGAGGGTCTCCAACTCCATCCAAGTTGCTGCAAAAGACATTATTTCATTCTTTTTGAAAGCCTGAATAATATTCCATGGTGTGTGTGTGTGTGTGTGTGTGTGTGTGTGTTTATATCTCAGATTTCTTTTATCCACCAACCAGTTGATGTGTATTTAATTTGATCTTTGCCATTGTGAATTGTGCTGTGGTAAATTGTGAATGCAAGTGTCTTTGTATAACAACCTCTCTTCTTTTGGGTAGATACCAAGTCCTGAGATTGCTGTATTAAATGTTAGATCTACTTTTGGTTCTTTTAGAAATCTCTATGCTGATTTCCATAGAAGTTGCACTAATTTGCCTTCCCATCAACAGTATATAAATGTTTCTTTGTCACTGCATTCATATCAGTATCTATTGTTTTTTAATTTTTTAATAATGGTCATTCTGACTGGTGTAACATGGTTTTAATTTGCATTTCCCTGATGATGAGTGATATGGAGCATTTTTTTCACATGTTTGTTGGTCATGTATATTTTCTCTTCAGAAGTGTTTATTCATGTCATTTGCTTACTTTTTAATGGAGTTGTTTTTTCTTGTTGGTTTGTTTGACTACTTTGTAGATTCTGAATATCAGTCTTTGTAGATATTCTGTAGGTTGTCTGTTTACTTTGTTGACTATTATTACTGTTATTATTTGCTGTGCAGAAGCTTTTTAGTTTAATAAAGTCCCACTTACTTGTTTTTGTTTTTATTACATTTACTTTTAAGGTCTTAGTCATATATTCTTTGCAACGGTCAATGTCAAGAAAAGATTTTTCCAGGTTTTCTTTTAGAATTTTTATGGTTTCAGATCATCATTTAAGTCTTTGATCCTTCTTGAATTGATTTTTTTATATGCTGAGAGACAGGGATCCAGTTTTATTTTTCTGCAAGTGGCTATCCAATTTTTCCAGGACCATTTGTTGAAAAGAGTGTTTTTTTCCCCAGTGTATGTTTTCCTCTGCTTTGTCAAAGATCAGTTTGTTGTTGTAGGTATTTGAGTTTATTTCTGGATTCTCTGTTCTGCACCATTGTCCATGTCCATGTGTCTGTTTTTGTGCCAGTACCATGTTGTTCTTGTTACTATAGGTTTGTAGTACAATTTGAAGTTGGATAATGTGATACCTCAAGCTTTGTTCTTTTTTGCTAAAGGTTGCTTTGGCTATGCTGGCTCTATTTTAGTTCCATATTAGTTTTAGAATTGCTTTTTATAATTCAGTGAATAATGACATTGGTAGTTTAATAGGGACTGTGTTGAATCTGAAATTACTTTGGGTAATGTGGTCATTTTAACCATGGTGATTTTTCCAATCCATGAGCATGAGAAGTTTTTCCATCTTTGTATGCTATAATTTTTTATATCAATGTTTTGTAGTTCTCTTTATAGAGATATTTTGCCTTCTTAGCTAAATATATTTGTTTCGATTTTAATTTTTGAATGGCTTTTGTAAATTGAACTGAGTTCCTGATTTGATCTCAGTGTGATCGTTGCTGGTGTTTAGCAGTGCTACTGACATGTGTGTGTTGATTTTGTAAAACGAGACTTTGCTGAACTTCATTTATCAAGTCTGGAGTCTTTTGAAGGAGTTTTTAGAATTTTCTAGTATAAGATCATATCATCAATAGAGATAGTTTGATTTCATCTTTTCGAATCTAGATACCTCACTTTTATATCTTAAAAACAAATACAAATTTTATTCTCCAATATTACTGTATATAAAGTCAGTGAAGCCGGGCTCAGTGGCTCAGCCTGCGCCTTGGGAGGCTGAGGTGAGTGGATTGCCTGAGCCCGCGGGTTCGAGAGCCGCCTGGGCAACTTGGCGAGACCTCATCTCTACAATAAATCAAATAATCAGCCAGGCGTGGTAGCACATGCCTGTAATTCCAGCTACTTGGAAGGCTGAGGTGGAAGGATCGCCGGAGCCCAGCAGGTCGAGGCTGCGGTGACTGGGAGCAGCCACTGCACTCCAGTCTGGGCAACAGAGTGAGATTCCAACTAAAAAAAAAAAAAAAAAAAAAGTGAATGAGAATATAGAATATTTTCTTTTCCATATCTGGTTAATTTTTTATCCATTACTAATAGGAAGGAATCGAAAGCAGACTCAATACCAATATATAACACACATATACTTTATAATATTATATATAATATGTAACACATATTAATTATAGAAATTGTACAATACATTATGTACCAGAATGTTGTGTAGAACTAAACTCAACAGATCAGAAATAACTTCAGTTTAACTCTTTAGGCTAATTTTTTTGTCCTTATGTAAAAACTTAGGTCACATGATTTTGGGAGGCAGTTAGTCTTATATAAAGAAAAACACATAGTCACTCAAAATGACAGAGTCTTAATTCAGTAATGAAGTATGTTCAATCAATCCCAAGCATTTTCATTATTGATTATTGGGGACATTCTCTATCACCAGGGTTCTCTGACCTACAGTGTCCTTTGTGCAGTAAATTTTATTTATATTCCAGTCAGGTCAATTTCTACTCTTTCAGCTCTAGGAATTTGTTGAGACCTCATTTTCTCTCCAAGTTATGGTTACCTCTACCTGTGGCTTTATTGAACAGAACCCAATATAATTTTACACAGTACTCTTTTGCATGCCTCCTATCCCTGATTCATGTAAAACACACACACAACTCCTGGATTGCAATTCAGCACTAGTGCAGTCACCAGTGGATCCATGTTAAGCTCTCATTGTTCCCACAAAACAATTGTTACTATGCCTGAGATGAGGAACATACCCTAACCTACTTCTTTATCTCTCATAAACAAGGTTTTGTTTGCTTATGGAAGATTCCTGGAGCTACAACCTACTCATATATTACTATAATTTATATTTACCCTGTGAGCACTTGTTCTTAATAGGAATCCTTCAGTTAGAAAAACTATCATTTCCTTTGTTTCTGACTTTACCTGACTTGATGAATTATGCCATCTTGACCTTGGAAGGCTATCAGACTATCCTCAATTCTCTGGTCAAGGAGGTTATGGATCATAGAATTGTCTTAGACTTCCTCTGAGGTGGTCGAGGTAAAGTCTTGGCAACCTCTAATACTTCCTACTATATCTGAATTATATTGCAGGCCAAGTAGAAATATCAATATAGAACTTTATAAGAAAACTATCTGAATTTCTAGGGTAGATTCCAATGGAATTTGTTCAGCAGAGTCTGAGATTTGTTCTGGGAATGAAGAAGTAAGAAGGTAGAATTGAAGTCAAAACTGCCAGGTGGCCTTATCCTGAAAATTGGAATTGTGTTCATAGTAGCCTTAAACAATGGCTGTTTGAGTTGACAGATGTGATCTCAATTTTGATCAGTCATATTTATCAAAGTGGCTGATGTAGTAGTATACTTATGAGAATATTCTTCAGAAGCCAGGATAATGTGGAGACAATTGTTGGCAGATGATTCTCCATGGATCACTCTCATTTCTGTATATTTTGGATGCAGAGGTACGAATTGACCTTTGTTCTGGAGTAGAAAGCAGTTATGTTTATTGTTTAGGTATAACCACTAAAATTTATCTTTCTAATGCAAATATCAGGCTTGCTTACTCCCTTTTTAAAAGAATAGGGTTCCATAAGCTCAGGGATCCTCTCCTATAGTATGTTTGCAAGCATTCATCTGACCATATCTTGGAAACAAGGGTAAATCATACAAATATGCAACTGCTTATACTTCTTGCTGTATCATGAGACATAAATTACTTTATCTTTGACCCACGAGTCCCTTGTATTTTTCTATGATTCATAAAACTGTGCAGAATAACATATTAGCTTATGATAAGTCATGTAAAAATCTCAGACCATCCACAGTCCTTGACAGACTTACAGTTCAGTGTTATTTTTAGTATTACAATGTAATACCTTGAATTTACTTAGATGAATACAATGTGCATTAATCTTACAAAATTTTAGATCCCTAAAGAACAAAAACCATAGTTTAGTATCACATAAAAAAGAGGAGTATTTGATAGATATTTTAATCATTTTCCAACTTTATATCATTTAACTCCAAAGTTTAATTTTATTCAGAAAATTTGAATCTCTAAAAATTAGTGTCTAGAAGAGTTAGGAATACTTTTGAGCTGTGCTTCTTTGAGATCTCATCACAGAAGAGACAACAGGTTAGCCAGGCTTTGAAGGTTGACTGTGACTTTGACAATGTGCATAATGGTATAAGGTAAATGTAGCTGAAACAATAATATGAGTAAACTCATAGAAACAGAAATATGTAAAGGACAGAAAAAAATGAGACATAGACTCATGGAAAAGATAAGAACTTTAGCTGAGATAAGCAACAGAAAACAAAACAGTGAAAATCGTTTTCTTGTATGGCATAAACTTTAATATTCAGAGAAAATTCTGATCTCAAAATTTTAGAACAACTTTTTAATTTGTATGTATTGAATTCTGTTACTTCTCTAGGACTAAAATGATTGTATTAGATTTACACTGTCACAGATTCACAAAAGTGCATTGCTTGACCCACAGGTGTTTTGCAAGATAGAATCAGAGACAGTTATTTTCCAGTGAATCAAGCACTATCTTATTAACATGGAACACTTGAGTTAACAATTTGCATTGTGTCAAAAATATTCATCTCACAATGATGGCACTGTTTCTTCCAAGTAATTCGAAACACGAAATAGGGAGAACAAACAAAAGCTTTTGAATTTCTTGGTGTTTTTGCATAAAAGCTATGCAGTATTTCCATTCTGGTTCAGTAATCCCAACAATTTCTTTAAAGAATCGAGAGGCTTCATTTTCATGTTGATTTGTGGAAGCTGCAGTTATAAATTGAACAGGTGGTGCATTCCCCTGCGCCAGAACAGGGCAGATGGATCGCTCCTTACTGTTGCTGGTCATTAATGGCGAGCAGCTGCCTCGCCAGGAAAGAAAGCACGTGAGTCATCAACCTCATGTTCATGCATTTCTGCAAATAGTGACTCAACCACTTCATCTTAATGGGCTTGTTTAAACAATTTCTCTGTTCCATTCTACATCACAATTTCAGTCATCAAAAATGATTAATAAATGAATATGTTTTACTTTTCTCCTTAATATACAATTCTCCCCTATAAGCAGGAGGCTGTCACCACCCTATGGTAGATTTCAAGGCATTCCAGCCATTCTGCCTTCTCCAAAGTATTGTTATTTTTTAGCACGCTTCAGTTTCTGGTAGTCCACCTTGTGTACTTATTCTGTTAGTCTAAGACATTTGTTCTCGAGTGTCTCTTTTTTGAGTGCACATTCGGCTTTCAGCAACACTACACCATTAAAAGTTATTAATAATTGATCCTGGACAGGTTTATTTTACCAGGAACAGGACAAGTGAATTTTGATGTAAGAGAAGCAAATATTACAGTTTAAGAGTAATTTACCATATCTGACTGTGTGCTGTAATTTCTATAGAAGTTTGTTAAAAATAAATGTGTTCAGGCTTTAATTTCAAAAACTCTTACTTAGTGAATGTGTGGATGGGGTGCCAGAAGCTTCTTTCATTAAGATTAGGTGATGCTGATGTGGTGTGCGAGTAAACCGACATTTGTGAAAAATTGGTAGAACATCATCTTATAAAGTAATTTAGAGGCCAGGTGTGGTGAATGATACCCATAATCTCAAAACTTTGGGAGGCCAAGATAGGAGGTTTGCTTGACCCCAGGAGTTCAAGACCAGCCTAGACAACATAGTGAGACCTCATTTCTACCAACAACAACAACAACAAAATAGCTGGGTGTGGTGGCGTGCACCTGTAGTCCCAGCTACTCAGGAGACTGAGGTAGAAGGATCACCTGAGCCCAGGAGGTTGAGGTTGCTGAGCTCTGATCATGCCGCTGCACTCCAGCCTGTGTGGCTGAGTGAGATCTCAGTTCAAAAATATTTTTATAATTAAAAAATTAGGTATCGTGCAAGTTACTGTAAATCAAAGTGATTTGTGTGTGTGTGTGTGTGTGTGTGTGTGTGTGTGTGTGTATACACATTATGGTGGTGGCAGTGTGAGGGGAACATGAGATGGCCTGGTAAACTGTATCTTCCGTCTCAGAGGTAAGGATGCAAGGCACTCTAGTCCCAGTTCCTAGGGAAATGCCTGCTGCCTAGTAAATGCACAACAGTTTTTTTAATAGATAGATATATAATGGTGATAGTGTGACGGAGAAAACAAGGGAGGGAGGACAGGGTAACGAGGGATTACCTACCTAATATGAACTTTCTTCCACCCATTATTTTCCTAATGGGCTAAAAATGTCATAGCAATAGGGCACGGTTCTAAAGGTATTAAAGTTTCTCCTTTCCTCATAATGAGCAATTCGTACTGAATAGAATCAGAACCAGTTGAGTGAATGAGAAAAAAATCCTGAAAAATGAAATTCAAGAGTAATAACAGAAAATTGCAAGGCTTCAGAATCTGCCTGAGGGCAGTCTTCCCAATCTGTTTAAATTATCTAATTATTTTACATCTCAAACAGGATATTTGCAATGTATGGCCCAGAAAGTATGTATATATAAATTAGCTGTCATAAAGAGATAAGCTGTAGAAATGAAAATGAAAAGAAGATAGAGTTCAACAGCAGTTTTGAAACATTGGGCAAGACGTTAAAAATCTTTGTGGTTCCATTTTTCAATCTACCAATTTTATATATGCAGCACAAAAATAATGCAGGATTTTGTAATAAGCACATGTGTGACAAAAATAAGTAAAATCATAGTAAAGATGAAAATAATATCCTTTTGTTTTCACAACTAGGACATTGTTTCTTTATGGGTATTTTTTTCCCACTCTGCCAATTCTGTTTAATGAAAGTAGAGTAACTGGATTAGATTCATCTCTGAACTATTTCTTTTAAATAGTTGAAGGAGACCGGGTGTGGTATCTCATGCTTGTAATCTCAGTACTTTGGGAGGCTGAGGCAGTAGGATTGCCTGAGCTCAGGAATTCAAGACCAGTCTAGGCAGCATAACAAGAATGCGTCTCTACACAATATTTAAAACTTAGCCAGGTGTGGTGGCCAACTCCTGTATTCCCAGCTATTCAGGAGGTTGAGATGGATTGCTTAAGCACAGGAGTTCAGGGCTTTGGTAAGCTATGATCATGCCACTGCACTCCAGGTTGAATGGCAGAGCATGACCTAGATACCAAGATAGACAGATAGATAGATAGATAGTGATAGGTAGGTAGGTAGGTAGGTAGGTATATGATAGATGATTATAGATCAGAGAGAGAGAGAGAGAATATAGTAAGAATCCATAGGTGTTGGGCCTTCAAGCAGCTAAGGTCTGTCTTTTCTGGTTGCTAACAGGGTAGATATGTAGACATACACCATAGTTATTGATCTATGAAGAGCTCTTAAGATACACTAGATTTCAGGGGGGGGAATCAATGAATAGATATCATTTTATAATGCTACTCAAAAAATAATACAGTTTTCTTTAAAAACTAAATATGCTATTTGCATTGGCAATTACATATGCTGAAAGTAGATGATTGTATCTGACGGTGTCCAGGATATAGTTGTAAAAATTAACTGGTGATTTCAAATGATCTTTTCTAGAATTAAGTAGACGGTTATATGGCTAGGGTGTTAGATGAGTCTTTTACATGATCATTAAGACTGGGCAGTAGGACTCAGGTTGCAATGCTAAAAGTTGGCGTGAGTCAGTATTGTGCTACTACTCAACGATCCTCTCAGGTCTGTAGGATAATGCCTCTTTTAATTAGAATTTAGACAAATAAAAGACCTAGAGAATGATCTAATGAACACTGGAGACTTAGAAGTGGAAGGGGGGAGGAATGGAAGGATGAAAAATTACCTATTGGGTACAATGTGCACAGGTGAAGGTAGTGGGTACACTTAAAGGACAGATGTCTTTGCCACTACACAATGTAACCATGTAACCAAAAACCATTGGTATCCTCTAAAGCTACTAAAATAAAGAAATAATAATAATAACAGAATGCAGTGGGAAATAAAAATATGTGAACAAATCCCACCCCCCCAAAAAAGAACTTAGGCATATTGTGATTCAGGAAACTTACCTAAGTCCCCATGAATAGTAAATAATAAAATTGGACTCACTGTGTGTTATTGACACAAGAAACACAAAGGAAAGAGATCACCGAGAAGAGCAGAGAGCAATAAACTGTTGGGGAGGAAATTACTGAGCAAGTGTAAGATGAACTAAGACAACGGAAGTGGGTTGGATTTTACTCAGTGGGAAATGATTACAGAAATAAAAGCTAAGAAAACTTGCCTCGAGGTTCTTTCCAGAGCATGCGGTAAAGTTATTTCTCTGCTGACACAGACAAATGACCAAGCTGCTTCCAAGCCTAAGATGATTTTGCCTTTGTGTTCCAGTTAGTAATGAGCGTGCTTAGTCCAGTGTAACACACCAATCACCAGCGAGAAGTGCCTGTGCCTGTTCTAGGTTCCACTAATTTTCGAAGCCCTAGCAGGCACAACCACACCCAGCCTCCACCCATCCTCTGCCGAACTTACATGGAGTCATTAGCACAGTGCTCAGAACTGAACCCTCTCCTGCTATGTTTGCAGGAAGAATTGAGGTGCAATAAAATTGTCAAAATATGACTGTTTCTCCTGAATTCTGAACCCCTTTTTATTCTCACAGAACTTAGGAACTCCACAGAGACTCAGATATGCTCAAAAACCATGGCCTGCTTTTAGATACATTAACTATGGATGAAGGAGGGAAGCAAATACCTTGGAGAATTTTCTGATGTAAGGGGGAGAGTTAACAGCTCCACCTTGAGAATATGAGGGAAAATCATGGAGACTGAAGAAAACTCGTGGAGTGACAGTTCACACTGGAGTTTTTTTGGTCCTGAGATGGCTAGGCTGTAAATGGCTTACTTATTTTTTACTAGTCTTTTCCTAGTCCTAGACTATAAAATATGTAGGCCAAAATGCTGATTGAATCTTGTGCGCAAACCCTGAATCTGTCTTAAAATATCAAAGCTTTCCTTGCTGACTCAGTCTTACACTCCAGTTTAGATGACTTCAAGTTAAACTTGAGTTTAATGAGGCTATTCTTGGTGAGTTTATAAACTCCAGTTTGATAACACTATATGGCTAATGCATGTACAGTCAGTTACAGAATAATTATTAAAAGTTAAGACAATTGTTGCTGAACACATGATATGTGACAGGCTTCGCATGTATAAACTTATCCAATCTTCACAACTGAGAAAGATTCTATTACCTTGCTCACTTTACACGTGTTAAAACTGAGGCACAAAGGAAGGTAAATTCAGTTCTTGAAGTCACACATCTGATAAGTAGTAGAGTCAAGAGTCTGACAGTACAAAGCAGAATATAATCAAATGTATAAGTTTCTGGAAATCAGAGCTGGGAGATAAATACATACATAAGCACAACAGAAAAGCTTCATTGAAAAGTTTCAACTTCTCCTAGATTATTGACTGGCAGAAAGAAATGAGAATGTCAGAATAAATAAAGAGCATAAATGAAGAGATTAAAAAAGAATATTGGATCTAGCATATAAGAGATAGTAAGTATGAAATGTAAAAGTCCGTGTGTACACTAGTTAGAGATAGAATGGCAAAATAACATAGTAAAGAATACTGATTTTAAAAAAAGGAATACTGATTCTTAGCTGGAAATTTTAGACAGGAATGGGTAAACTACATAAACAATTCAGGGGTTCAAGTAGAGTAACAAACAAAATCCCTGATTAATGAAACTAATCTGACAGCGGTGACAGGAAAATCTAGAGGAGAAAGACAATCTTAATTTATGAGTGGGTGAAAGAATTTGAAAGAGCAGTAACTGTAAGAAGAATCTAAATAACTAAATTCATGAGCCATTAGTTTATAGGAACAAATGGAAACAGAATGTTAAACAGTGAGTAGGGAGGAAAGTTAAGATGCCTCCCACAGAGCATTTAAATTTAGTAAACAGGAAAACTGAAATCCTGTCTCTAAAGGAAAAGTTCAAAAAATATGGTTAAGGTATGGGTAAGAAAATTTTTAATTTGCTTTATACGTCGCATGCCTTTAAGTCTCACGCAATTTATTTCATCTATGAGTCATTCTTAGTAGTATAATGAAAACAAAGAAATATGAACTATAAGAACATGAAGTCAACTTGTTCACCAGCTGTTTAATCATTTATCCAACAAACAGGCATTGAATGCTCACTCTATGTCAGATGTCAGCTGACCTTACACGCTGAAGAAAATCCCAGCTGACTTTGCACTCGGGGAGAAGACAGATGTTGAATGAACCAGAGAGACAGATGAGGAAGTACTCCATGCTTTCGGACCAATGGGGTTATATTGGTACAGCTATAAGGAATTACAATTAGTCAAAATAAGAGTATTTCACGAAGAAAAAAATTTGAGATTGACCAGAATGGAAAGGTGAGTCAGTGACAACTCTTCACTGTCTGAGTTAAGATGGATTCATCTGAGGATACTCAAGAAGAACCAGGTTCTAATGGGAGGAAATAATGATGACAGATACAGAAACATTTCTCAGTATTGTGTGCTTGTAAGATAGTAATAGAAAAAAAAAGACTATATAAATAAATGAATTCAGGATCTACAAAGGAATATAGAATGGTATAATAGATATTGAACACTCAGAAGGGGGAAAGTGAGGGACACTTAAAGCCCAGACTCCTTCACGCCTATATAATGCATCCACGTAAGCAAAAAACATTTCTATCCCCTAAAGCTATTGGAATTTTCTTTAAAGGGCAATAAATAAATAAATAAATTCACTGTATTGTATGGCACTATAAACTCTAGAAAAAAATGTATATATCTTAGAGAAAAATGAGAATACCGAAACAAGTCATGTATAGTTAACAAAATTTTAAATTACTAAAATGGTAGCTTAGTATATACAAAAGAGGATTATGGGCTCAAAGAGATGCCAGTTCAAATCTCAACGCTGACAAAATTGATAATTATCTTAGGTCTTAGATTCAGCACTGAGATGAAATAGGAGCTAATAGTACTACCTTGCTAGGATTTTTAGGATATGTGATGCAGAAGAACAACATAAAAATATCATTTTATTTACTTCTGTATGCCCATAATAATTTAACTAGTCTCAATATTGAATAAAGTGGGAATTTCATCAGTGAACACATGAATCTAAAAAAAGCTGAGTCCTTAATATATAAAGTTATATCCAATTATTTTCTTATTATTCTATCACATACAACCATACATAAAATAGCACATAAAACTAGTAGGCGCTTAGCAAATTAAATTACTATTAAACCAATAAATAAATAAATTGTATAGATTATATTGTTAAAATATTTAGAATAGAGACGTTCATTGCAGAGTGGGAGGTGAATTGTGAAACAGAGTTTACACTGACAGAGACAATTAGAGATAGAATTTTAGTTTCAGAAACTGGCATGACAAAGGAATGAAAACTAGAACTTTAAGTGAGATTATAGGAAGGATGAAAGAGAAAAGCTGTAGAGAATGCACTGATCAGAGCGAAAGAAATTAATCACCAAACGCCTTCCTTCTCTTAGAAATCCATAATTTAAAAATTGGCATACATTTAATATTTTAAAACTAACTTTAGTACACTTAAATTGAGTTTGGTAGAGTTTCCTCCAGAAAAAAAATCCTGTTAAAGTAGTCAAGATTTCACTATACGTAGTCTTATGAGTCATACTATAATATTTCTTCTGCATTTAACAAGAATTAATTGTAAAAATTTAACAAAAAATTAAAGATGAGCACAGTAGAATGTAATAATCAGTATATATTGTTTTCAAGTAGTTTTAGTAATTTTTCTTCTCAGTTTATTTTTCATTTGACTGGTCAAATGATATCAAACAGTTAAAATATTTTAGAGTCTCTATCAGCCGTATTTATAACCCTGTGATCTCAAAGTCTGTATTATATCAAAAGAATAAATGTCCAGAACTTTAATTAGATCCTTTGAGAAAACTTACATGTCTAGCAATGGTAAATGCTTGTACCTACAGTTTTGAGGTTGTATCACATGTTCTTTTCTATGAAGACAAACTCTAATTACTTAAGTTTGTAGCATAAGTTTAGAAAAGTTTGTTTTACTCCAGCTTGATTAAGGCTAAAGATTCCTAGTTCCATCAAACTGTAGTTGGTAGTATATCTTGCATAGTTATGTCATTACATTGCATATTTGCCAAAGAAACTAAAAGGAGGGCATTAATCCTCATCACAGATATTTTGTTTCAATTGGCTTCCTAAGCCATGACCTTTGAGATCTAATCAAAATTCAGAATTTAAAAGACCTAGCAATTTGAAAGAAGCTACAGACATGGCATTATTCCCTAGAGTAGATTGATGACAGATAATTCATATGTATTTTAAAAATGATTTATAAGTTAAGTTGAAGAATTGCCATTTTAACTTCAATTTAGACTTCAATTTCTATTTTAACTTCAGTTTCCTATTTTAACTTCAGTTAACCCCAATTATTCCTCTTAACTTTTTTCTCTGTAACTCATGTCGTACTACTTTCCGAAAGAGTAACTATTGGCAACAGGCACCAGGCATCAGAGTGAATGTATTAATCCTGCTTCCTCCTATAGTTATGAGCTCACAGTCTAGAAGGGTGATACATAAGTCATTTCACAGTTAATGCCATTGTTCTAACAACTTATTTGAGGTGTCTCATCACAAAAATTATATTCTGATCTTCTTTTCAAATGAGTAGAAAGAGTTATGTTGATTGGCCAAATTTAGGCAGTTTCTGATGCACTTTCCTTAAACTTTTGGCAGATGTTACCTCTTACTAATTAACAAGTGCTAGATGATAATTTAATTAATAAATACACTATGAGCACCAATCAATATTACCATCCCTGACCTGTGGATTGAATTAATTAAATATTTGTTAAATAAACAAATTGGGAAAAATTGGAGATAATCATGCTTACCTGGCTATCTGTTTATTTTTTAATGAGCCCATGTGCTTCTGGTATATTTCATTTGTATTTGTTCAATAAAGAAATTTATTCAACAAATACATTCCCAGCACAGTGTTCAACAATGAGAATTTGACAGACCATAGCCTCATGAAGTTTATAGTCTACTGCAGCGTTTCTCAATGGGGATACTGTTAAAATGCAGATTGATTCAGTAGTTTTGAGATTGAGCCCAATATTTTGCTTTACTAATAATGTCCCAGTTGACTCCAAGGATGCTATATACTAGTCACGTATGAGTAGAAAGGATCTAGTAGATGAGACTGACACTAATCATATAACTAAATAAGCAAAATGTAAAATTATAACCATGACAACATACTACAAAAAAGACTATATAACAGGAAATTTGTCCTGACAGAGTAAAACAGGAAAGCCATTCCTGAGGAAGGAAAAAGTGAGCTGCTACCTTAAAAACATAAGTCATCTTGGAACAAAGGAAAAGAAAGGATTCCATGGAGAGAACAGGAAACAGGAAATGCAGGCTTCCGGGGAACAGTAAAATTACAAGTACAAATTAATACTCTGACTAACACACACCCACACACACTCAAATGTAGAGAATGGTAAAATTAGTTGCTTTCTTACATTGAATGACTTCTCAAAGCACAATCTCAAGATTGATAAGAATTACATAACGTTTCATATGCCTAGGCTTCAATCCATTTATATTTTCCTCCTTTAACTCAATATTGTGTCTGCAATTACAGCTTCTGTGCTGCTATGTTGTTAAGAAAGAGATATAGAATATTGAGTAATGGAATGTGTGTGAGTGGAGATTTAAATTCACTTTTTACAAGTGATGACTTGATCAAATTCAGAGCAAAACCGGAGCATAATTTCCCAAATAATGCAGAATAAGCTCTCTGTAACATTGCACTATGTTACCACTTGATTCCATAAAACAGGATTAAAAAAAAACTTTACAAAGACAGAATATATACATAAATTGAATATAAAATGTTAATATGTACTATTATATTACAATAATATAAAAATACATGTTATACTTGTCAAGTTTTAATTTTAGATTATGCCATTTGGTAATAATATTCACTTTAAAATATATATATGGTTTATTTAGAAAGTAAGTATACTTAAAATATATATATATATATATATATATGGTTTAGTTAGAAAGTGAATTAGAAAGACAGGAGATTCACCTCCCCAAGGTAGGGTGAGGGCCAAACCTAGAAAAATGTATAGTACTTTTGGTGGCATATTTTTTTGTGGTAAAACTATTTGGAGTTCATAGCATGGAAATAATAACATTAACACACTTAACAAGTATATTCAAGGAGGGTTTTACTTTAAATCCATCACCAAGTTGTAGGAAATGTTTCTTCTTTGAGTCTAGAAGAACAGGTTTTACTTTCTCACCAAATGAAGGATGCTTTCTTAGAGATGGAAAGTCAATTAAATACTCATCTAAAGTCAACATCCCACCCCTTTCCCCATGAAATCTCTTCATGGTCTACCATGATATAAAAGAAAAAATGTTCCAAGACTAAAATGTCTACTCTTGCTTATAAAAAAAAATTATCTCACCAAAAACCTAAAAGAGATCAGGATATTTGTGGTCAGAAGATGAAAGAACTGAAGCAATATCAGAATATGAGAGAAAGAGAGGACTTTGTGAAGCCAAGAAGTCATGGTTGAGCTATAGAGAGGAAAACAAATTTCAAAGAGGAAAAAAATTACAATTGCAGAAACTCAATCTTCAAACTCCTGAGTTTCTTTAGGTAGATTTGGCTCTATTAACATATTGACACAAACTTTAGTGACTTACAAGTGAAAAATGTATTTCTTTGTCACAATCTTGGGGGGCACATTGCTTCAGTCAGTGAAAACAATACCCATAATACTCAATAACTCAGGGCAGAAACTCCTTCCATTTGGTGGTTTCACCAAGTCCTAAGTGCTTATGGTCATCTCTTCCAGATAAGCAAGGGATAACAGAATGGAAGCCACCCTGTGGAGGATTTGGGGACCCAGTCGGGAAGTGACACATTCCTTTGGTCATATTTCATTGACCAAACCTAATTGCAGTGAAAGACAGAAACCATAGTCCAGTCATAAGCTCAAGAAAATGAAAAAGTAGATTTTTGTAAACAGATTTTCACCACACCTCTATTTTTTAATTTAACTGCAAATGTCATAGCATGGCATTCAGAAGCAGCCCCAGGTGATGCCACATGATCTCATATATGATGTATAGAGATATTTTTCTCTGATAATTTAGAAACTCTATTCGGTACTGCATTATTGATTGCATTTTATTGTGTTAATTTCAAAACGAAGCTATTTAAACCTAATTAGGGTGAAATAATATGAATTTCCCCATAAAAAGAACAATTATTTACAAAGCTGAACTTTTCTAGGGTGACTGCTTCTCTCCCTTATTGTTCCTTTCTCAGACTTTTATTTTCTTTCCAAAATCTGGCAAAAAAAAAGCCTCTGAAATGAGTAATAACTCCGTTAATTGCAAAAAAGGGAGCCAGCTGGAGGTAATCTTGTCTGATGACACAAAGGAATTTGTCGCAGCCTTTAGATATTAGGGCATTCAGAGTTGGGTGCTGTTTTTCTCCTATTTACTATGCAGGAATGGTGTAACAGGATTTTGATGTACCTTTGCTGGATGTGAGTGAGTCACATTTAGGTTTCAGATGACATTCTCAGGCTCTAAAATGTCAGGAAGCACAGATGCATCTGGAGATCTTAAACCTGATATGCTTTGCCAAAGTGCCAGCAGCATATTCTGCCTAGATTAAACATGTCTCTGACCAAGAATGAAGGGATGTGGATTGTTCTGTGGTTGTATCAATGACACAAGGGTGTTTTAGAGAATGCTGCAAAATGAAAGTGGGCCTAATGAAATACTGAGTAATTCTTTTTTTTTTTTTTAAGTTAGAGTTGACTACACATTTTGACCCCATGATTCTGGTTGACATACAGAAGCCCATAATGCTTCCTGTTAAAGAGCCTCTCAAAAGAATTGTGTGCATGTGTCAAAGTGTTATTTCAAACTTGTCACTGAGGGAAATATTACTGAGAAAGCCAATTCAAAGGTTTCCTCTTGGTAGAGATACATTGCATAAAAACCAAAAAAAAAAAAAAAGGTTAGATAACCACTGTTAGATTTGATACACAAAAAGGTTTCTGATTTTGGATTATTAGCATAGTCACAAAGTTGGCTAAAGATGGGTTTATCTGTCAAAGTCAGCAAAACCATAAGAAACCATAAGTCTCTTTTCAGAAAAGAGCTTTTGATTGCAAGAGGATTCTTGAGCCCAGCCTAGGAAAAAAAAAATAGCCATGTGGAGATGGCATAAGCCTGTAGTCTTAGCTACTCAAGAGGTTGAGAGCAGAAGGATCACCTGACCCAGGAGGTCGTGAGACTCTGAGTTAAAAAAATAAAAAAAGTTCTCAAGTATTTTGTAGAGAATGCTAAGCCTTTATAGAGAATGCTAAGCCTTTATAGAGAATGCTAGGCTTTTCAGAAAAGACCATCAATCCAGTTAAAAGTTCTGGCCCAAACAATTTTCCTTCATACTTGAAAAATTGGTTTCATGTTGTGTAAACCAAGCTAATACTGATCCTTCTTTATGCTATCTCATGTAGTTCACGGGTTCAAAAGTTTGGATTTCCAAGGAGTGGTAACAGTTCAGAGTGAGCCAAGCAGCATCTGTAATGTTAATTTCGCAACATTGTTATTTCTGTTAGGATCCAAATGAAATGATCACAATAAGAAGGAAAGTCTTCAATATCATTAACAGATTAAAAATCAGAATAATCAAATCATACCATGTGGAGATGAGTATGTATCCGCCTGTAAGTCATCCCTGAGAACACCATGTAGATGACATCCTAGGGCTGTTAACTAGAATAGCAAGGAAGCACCAGCTATGTGAAAACCCTAAGATTATCATAAAGTCACAAACCCAGTTAATAACCAGTATTGACTTGTGGGTGGGACTCGGTTGGAAACAAAAACTCTTTAAAAGCCCAATTATTTTCAGTAGAGCATTTTAAGAAGATAAGGAACGATAACATGCATTTGTCTTTTCACCAAAGTGATAAAGGCATTAATTTGCGTAATCGTCATTTGCTCCCTCACCAACTATGTAGGCACTATGACAGCCTTGAGTACATAAAAGACTGAATCAGGTGAGAAAGGCCTTTGCCCTCAGAAAGTTCCGGCAACTCGACTAGTCTACGGCAAGTTTTCTTCACCTTCGCACCACTGACATTCTGGATCAGATCATTCTTAGCAGGGGAGAGGGACCTGCCTGTGATTGTGGGATCAGCAGCAGCATCCTCGCCCTTTACTCAGTAGCTATCAGAATCACCTCCCATCTGTGGCGACAAAAACCAACTCCAGACATTGCTAAATGTCCCCTGGGAAGCGCAAGTACTTTTGCTTGAAAACCACTGCTTTGGAGACTTATGATGGAAGGCTTCTCAGGTGCCAAGTATTTAAGATAAAACTTGGATGTTCCAAGCAGACAGACCCACATGTGAAAAGCCAGGAAAGCAAGACAGACGTGCATGTTTTGTAGTGCTGGCTGTTCGAGTCAGAGAAGGGAACGAGTGAAAAAGCTGGCGATAAAAAAATCTTCAAGAGCCAGGTTATAAACACCTGTGTAAGTCACATTAAGGAATTTAAACTGTATCCTAATAGTAATAAATTATAAAAATGATTTTTAAACAAGAATGCCAGTAACAGATACAGATCTGGATTTTAGCTTCATCATACTGAATTCAGGGTTTTGAATGAATTGGAAGCAAAAAAAAAGAGAAAGAGAAGTAATGAGGCTTATTAGGGAGCTGATACAGTAATCTGCATATGCAGTAATGATGGTCTGGACTGCATATGACATTTTGGAAAAAGAGACATGGAAAGATTTGAGCAAAATTTTATGGCAGAGTTGACAGAACGTAGATTTTTTTATTAACATGGAGTGTGAGAAAAAGAAAGAGTCAGGAAGACAAAGTTGTATTTGGGTGATAGACATATGATGATGTCATTTATTTAGATTACAGACAGGTGTGTGTGTGTGTATGTGTGTGTGTGTGTTTGTGTGTGACGTGCACATGTACTCATGTAAGGGGATGGGGACTTATTAAGTTCATTTTTGAACAGGATATAGTATATTAAGTGTCTGAGAAATCTATACAAATCGGGCAGTAGTAGGCTTAGGAATAGATTTGTGCATTAATTTTTAAATTAAAATCTTGGAATTTCAACGTGTTAGTCTAGGTTCTTCAAGAGCTAGGTGACAAGAAGAGATAAACTTGCTGGATTTTTATTAGGAAAAATGGATTTTTTTTTTTAAGGCAGCTATCTAAGTCTGAGAAAATCATCAGATGGCAAGATAAATAAATAATAGTTGGATGAGTTGGATGAAAGCAACCTAAACTTCTGTGAGTTCTAGAGAAGTTCAGCAAAGCGATTAGTGAGAACATGAGCCAAAATAGCTATTAGAGGAGTCCCATTCTCCCAGATGTGAGCTTCCTTTAGTCTTCTTTCCACACTTATTTATTGACTGGGAGTAAAACTGTCAGTGGATTTCAGAGTACAGCAGCTGGGGCCTGTGTTAATTTCCTAAGGTTGCCGTAACAAGTTACCACAAACTGGATGGCTTCAAATAACAAAAATCTATTCTTTTGTAGTTCTTTGGGCCAGAGGTCCAAAATCAGTATCCACCGGGTCAAAATCAAGATATTAAAGCTCTATGGGAGCTTCCTCTTCCAGCTGTGGTTTCTTTTTTTTTTTTTTTGAGTTGGAGTCTCACTCTGTCACCCAGACTGGAGTGCAGTGGCCGCTTCCGGCCACCGCAACCTTGCCTGCTAGGCTCCGGTGATCCTTCCACCTCAGCCTTCCAAGTAGCCAGAATTACAGGCATGCACTACCACGCCCGTCTGATTTTTTTTATTTATTGTAGAGATGAGGTCTTGCTGCCCAGGCCGGTCTCGAACCCATGGGCTCAGGTAATCCACTCACCTCAGCCTCCCAAAGGTGCGGGATTACAGGCTGAGCCATCAAGCCCGGCTAGCTGTGGTTTCTTGTTTTATGTCTGCACCACTCCACTCTCTGCCTCAGTGGTCACATTTCTTCCGCCTTCCTCTTACAGATTCATATGATGGTATATCAGGCTATTATGGATTGAACTGTGTCCTCCAAAATTTCTAGCCCCTGGTGCTTTGACCTATAATGATATTTGAAGATAGGTTATTTACAGAAGTCATTGCATTGGGTTAAAATTAGGATGGTCTCTTAAACAATACAGCTGTTTGTTCTCTAGAAAGAAAAATCTGAACACAGATATACACAGAAATCACAGCACATGCATCACGAGAAGAAGATAGCAGACTACAAGACCTAGAACTCATCCCTCCTCTCAACCCTGGAAGGAACCAGCCCAACTGACACTTTGATCTCAGGTTTCTAGCCTCGAAAACTGTGAGACAATACATTTCTGTTGTTTAAGGCATTTTACGACAACAATCCGAGAAAACTCATACAAGGGCCTGCCCAGTTAAGCCATGATCATATACCATATACATATCTGTTATTTCTCACAGATCATAATCTCTGTCACTGATGGTACGGCCTCATTACAGGGGTCTACAATGTGGTTCTTCCACAGGAACTTGCTGCATTTTTAGCACCTCCAACTCTCGAGAGGGTAATAGAGCATATGGCCCACATAGCAGGACTGATATCCTGTAAAAAACTTCCTTCCTCAGTATCTCACTTGAAACTGATATCCTTTTATATCACCTGTAATACAGACAAGAACACTATTATTCCATGTGAAATGTGTTGCTTCTAAAACCCAAAGAGGTCTATCAGTTGCTGTCTTTCTTCTCTGCGGTTGGAAAGCAAGATGTAGCATTTGCTCTTTTGGAGGGGACATTCCAGCACACACTTGACCACCGTTCAGTAGAGGGGCGGGTCCCTGAATCCTTTCAGGGCTTGTCCCCATCCTCTACTGCACATGTATCTTGCTGTGGTCCAGTATGCACATGTCCCAGATCTCTGCAGAGTACATTTGACAGAGGGAAAGAGAGTTAACACAGCCCTGAGAAAAACTGTAAATGAACATTGTGGCCTTTCAGATATGAATACATAGTTTCTGAACCTATTTATATTTGCAACAGGGTTGCCAACCCTATGACCACATGCCATGTTCCTGAGGCCTTAGTAATTTGCTCTAATGATGACAATACATTTGCCAGAGCAGCTATGGTCAGAGCTACTATTTGCAGGTGTCTACAGTCAAAGTTCCCTCCAGTCTTTATAGGGGACACTCTGGTGATTTCAATGGAGATATAATGCAGGTCATTCACTTGCATCACTGAGATCTTTAATGGTGGTATGAATTTACACCATATCCCAAAGGGTAACATATGGCTTTTTAAATTCAGTACATTGGCTGGGGCAGGGTGGTTGAGGGAGTAGCAATTCTGAGATTTCCATTTGAACTTCATGTCAATAGCTCTTACTCCACAGACCAGGAACCCAGTGCAGGGATGTCACCAAATGGCATCTATATCAATTCCAATTATGCACTGAGTGACTGGAGAAATAATCAGTGAATTAGCTTCAAATACTTAATGGGCCCACTCTGAGCAAGACATCATCCAAGACTTCACTTATTACCTGAACCTCAGAGGCCCCCACTCTAACAGAGGAGTCTGATGACACTTGATATCTCAATCAACTCAGACCCTGTATTCAAAAGTCGTAGAACTGTCTGATTATTCCTTTTTTATCCCCAGTATATAGCATCTGATTAAATAGCTATAGAGCCCGTCAGGAAAGGACTGGGGAATCCACAAACTATATGCTTTCCATGATATTGTAGAGATTTTTCTCCTAAGGATCTCTTCATTTAGTGGGTTCCAGTTCTGAATAATTGGCTCAGATCTGATAACTGCACAAGGAGTCAAGATGTCCTACTGGGTTGAAGTATTTGACCCTCCAGATGTCCTCTATTTTTGAATTTTTAAAATTTTAAATAACAAATTGACTAATTATATACATTTATAGAATACAAAGTAATGTTATGATTTATGAATGTAATTGAGGTGATTAAATTAAGCTAATTAACATATCCATCACTTCAAATCCTTATTTTGGGGTTGAGAATATTTGAAATTTGCACTTTTAGTCATTTTGAAATGTACAATGCATTTTTTTCTATGTTCATCATGTTATACAATATATCTCAAAGAAAAAAAAAGACCATATTCTTCTTATCTATTTGAGGCTTTGTACCCTTTGGCTGTCATCTCCCTAATCTCCCCATATCTCCAGCCTCTGGTAACCACCATTTTACTGCCTGCTTATTTGAGTCCAATTATTCAAGATCCCACGTATAAGTGATGGCATGTAGTATTGTCTTTCTGTGCCTGGCTTATTTCACTTAGTCTAATGTTCTTCATTTCCATCCATGTTATTTAAAATGATAAAATTTCTTTCTCTTTAAGGCTAAATAATATTAAATTGTGTATCTATACCATTGTTTCTTTATCTATTTATTTGTTGATTCTGTAACTTTATTGTAAATAGTGTTCCAATGAACATGAGAATGTAGATATCTCTTCAATATACTGATTCCAAATCTTTGGCTCAAATACTTAGAAGTGAGGTTGCTAGATAATATAGTAATTCTATTTTTAGCTTTTTGAGGTACCTCCATTCAGTTTTCCATAATGACTGCACTAATTTGCACATTCTTGCATTTTTGGTACCCCTATTTGCCTGTTTATTTTGTTCCCAGGGATATCAAATTCTATTAACCATTTCTGCAACCCATGGTAGGTTAATTGTATTAGGTTGATCCTCTTATATTGACAATATTAAAAGTAATTGTGTCCTTGTTACATCTGGAAGTTAAATGTCACCACCTGGCTTCTGATGCTTGGAGTCCCATAGAGCCCAGCTCTATGACCATCTCTTTTGTCATCATCCCTTTACACCATCAATTTTTGTGATGCATTCCAGGAACTTGGGGAATGATGTATCCTTGAGATTTTTCCCTGGGAAGTCTTCAGGCCTTACTAATATATTCACGTCAACATGCCTAAACTCCCTCAGCCTCCTTATCCCCTCATCTTCTATCTGACAGCGTAACTCAGTCACTTCTGGTAAGATTGTTACATCCCCTGTATCTTAAACCCTGTATCCCAAGGAAATGCCCCAAACCAATGAATTATTGCTTACTTATATCCTGGCCTTCTTGACCAAGGGCTCCTGAAGTACGCCTCAGGTTCCTTAAAGTACATGCAGAAAACTTTTGCGACTCTTCATGTATATAAACCCTCTCCTCCTTTATCAGGTCTAACATATGCCCAATAGGGTTATGCTAGCATCTAATTCTAATTTTCAGCCAGGCAGCCAGGACAAGAGGTGTGAAGGAGGCTTCTTTTGTCTTGAGGTACATTCTTCTGCAGTATCTTCAAACACAATGGAGGTGCCAACCCTTACTAGGAAATGTGAAGTTTCAGAAGGTTGCCCCTGTAAAGTCAACCTCTTCAAGGCCATCTTATCTCAGTTTAAAAGATTCCTGATTTTCCCTACCAGAGCCATGACCTTTTAATAACAAACCTACCTTGCCTTGTTATTTAAAAATCTCTGGTGCTATAGAGTTCTCATGATTAGGCCTTCAGCCTTCCATTTAACTGTGTCCTTACCTTCAACCACAGGTAATAAAGGCTCTTTATATGCTAGCACAGAGGTGCTCTAGCTCTCAGACTTAGCCATTAAGCACTTGTTAACAGGCTTCAGTCTCTCATTAGCCTTCTGCAAGGTATCAGTACAAGTTAGTCACCAGCCAATTCCTCTGTCCTTATAAGTACTATTCTCCCATATTTTTCGAATTTCTGCATCATTATACCTCCCATAGCATCTCCCTACACCAGAACATTTTCCCTGGACACATGCAGTGATATCATTCACAACTGAGCTGCCTACATTTTACAAAAACAATATGTATCCCACCTAGCAACAAGGACAGTGTTCTATTTCCTTACCATGTAACAGGAGAATCAGTCCCAAACTTTATTTTGTCTCATATTTTGCTGGAAGTCTCCTAATATCACTTACATTAGCCTGGATCCACTGAGAAGCAAATATCAGGAAAATATTAAATATGCAAAGATTTTTATGAGGAAAAAAATGTCCTTATGTGATAAAATAGGGAGGGTACCGGATAAGGTCAGGAGACATGTCAGGTCAGGAGATATGTCTAACCCTGAGAGAACAAAAACAGAAAAGAAGGTAGGGAGAAGCCTCCTAGACTGTGTGTAGTCTGTGGATACTTCAAACCATTGCGGGAGGCTTCAGCCATAGTAGAACATCAGAGGATGCAATGTCTACCAAGAGCAGGTCTGCCTTATGTAGACACATAGCACATCATTACTGGCAGGGAGTGCTCATAGGAAGCATTCCCTTGTCACAAATGTGAGCTCAGATATTAGAAGCTCAGCAAGTGAAGATCTTCACCTATGCTCCTTGTAGTAAAATGTTTGCGATGCAATTCTCATGACCCCCAAAACTGGAAGATAAACCAGGTAGATAAATTATCTGGCTAAATAAATTATTCACAAATTCCCTGAGGTCCAGAATTTGGTAATACAAGGCATATTAACACATGCCAAAAAATCTAGCAAAGTCCAAAAGATGTATTAGAATCAACAAATGAGGCTGGGAATGGTGGCTCACGTCTGTAATCCAAGCACTTTGGGAGGCAAAGGTGAGAGACGTGCCTCCCAGCTACTTGGGAGACAGAGGTGAAAAGATCACCTGAGTCCAGCAGGTTGAGGCCTCAGCAGTCATGAGCATGCCATCACACTCCAGACTGGGCAACAGAGTAAGACTCCAATTCAACAATAAACAAAAAAGCAAACAAATAAATAAATAGATGAAGGGTCCCCTCCCACTGTGGGAGCTTTTCTGTCTTCTCAATAAATCCTGCTTTCTCAAAAAAAAAAAAAAAAGAATATATATACACAAAAGAAAGACCCATTGTCCCTCATCCTTTTTTTTACTGCCATAAACCAAATTAAGGTTTTTATGACCTCTCCTAGGGTTGTTGAGTGAATCAATTACTTCTTCCTATATCCATTGTTTCTTCAATCACATGTGTTGTGTGCGGTGCTAGCAACATAATCTTAAAAATTACCATTAGTACATAGCCCCACTATAAGGAATATTTGCTGTCGTGTTGGTTCCAATAAACAGAGTCTAAACACCCTGACCTGCCCTATATAACCCTCTATTCTCTCTCCCACTACTCTTTTGAGTCTTGTCACCAATTTCTAATATCCTCTTAACATTTTGTAACATCCTCTTAACATTTTTATTTGTAGTTTCTAGACTATGTTAATGCTGTCTAGTCCTTCAAAATTTTCTCTTTCCATCATCACTTATTGAAACTGTACCTGACTTATAAATCCCCCTATGCGCAATGGCCATGGGGATTTCTCTGATCTCTTCAGATGAAATAAACCTTGGCATTCCTATTTAATCTTCTCCTTGGGCTTTTAAAATGAAGCTTTGTATTGTAGTTGTTTTCCTATAAACTGTATAGACCCAATCTAGAAAGTAACCCGCAATTCACAACAATGGTCATAGACTTCAATACAATGACTTGTCCGTGTAGTGACTCAATAAAAATGGATTAGATTAATCATAAACTTGAATGCTTTCATTTTGGCAATTCAAAATATGTCCCCTGCTCATTTGTTTTTGAACTGTTTTGCTCTGATTACTATTACCATAAAATGAATAAAAGAAAATGAAATTATACCAATTAAAATATATAAAAGGACATTTAAAAAATCTGACATATTTTAAAATTTGGCACACATACCGTTAGCAATATTTCTATAAAATAAATGCCATCTTTTTTCTTTCTAGTCAAATATATGTATTGAAAAGCAAAAGATACAGGGAAAATTTGCTACATTTGGCATAATTTTTTATGCAAAATAGAGTTTCCATTCTCTTACAACATTTCTTTTATTTTTTAGAATTCTGAACAGTGTATAATAGATGTATTCTCAAATGAAACACTTATGTTCTCCCTTTAAATTAAATTTATGCCTTTTTTTGTTGTTGTTGTGTTACTGTACATATTATGTCAACACTGAAAAGCTGTAAATACCCTTTGAACCAGAAAAATAGAATATACTGCATATCTCTCCAGCACAGAGGTCTGTGTTCAACAAGGATGACAATTTTCATTTAGAATGAAGAGATAAAAGGAATGATTTCCAAAGCACAAATATTCTTAGCTTAAAGAAATTAAAGAATAAAAGGGAAAATCTAAAATTGAAACTCCTTTATAATAAGCTTTCTTAGCAAAGAGAGAGGTTTTATTTTTTCTTTTTATTTCACCAAAGAAAAGAATGAAATTTAAAAATATATATATTCTAACTTTTGATCTGACATAGTAATTTTTTCTCATCCTACACTACTTTTTATTAACTCTTTTCTTGTTTAGATTGACAACGAAAATTTCTTGCAGTAGACTTTCTGTTTTTCACAATTCTTAGCTTTGAGAACTATAAGTACCGTTATAAACCGTTTTCTAATGAAGATTAATGAACTGAATTGCGCTCATCTGAAATTCATACATTGCAATTCTAATATTTAATACCTCAGAATAGGACCTTGTTTAGAAAAAGTGTTATTGATAAAACAAACAACAACAGATGCTGGCGAGGATGTGGAGAAAAAGGAACACTTCTGCACTGCTGGTGGGACTGCAAACTAGTGCAACCTCTCTGGAAGACAGTGTGGTGATTTCTGAAAAAGCTAGAAATTGACCTTCCATATGACCCAGCAATTCTCCTATTGGGAATATACCTGGAGGAACTCAAATCATTTTACAATAAAGGTAACTGCACACACATGTTTATCGCATCACTATTTACAATAGCAAAAACATGGAACCAACCATGTTGCCCATCGAAGCTGGTCAAAATAAAAAAAAAAATATGGTATATATACACAATGGAATATTATGCAGCCATAAAGAAAGACAAATATATGGACTTCGCAACAAGTTGGATGGATTTGGAGTCGACCATATTCAGTGATCAATCACAGAAACAAAGAACAGAGTACCATATGTTTTCACTCATAAGCAGACCTTGAACAATTATAATACTATAAGAAAGGGATTGGCAGTAGTAGGAAACTGTCAGGGGTGGGGAGGTGGAATTGGCAGTTGAGGAAAACTGCTAGAGGAGGGAGGGGCATACCTCATCAACAAGGGTACCTGCATAATCAGCATTTGTATACCTAACCCTGAATTGTACCCCACATCTTTATAATAAAAAAAGAAAGAAAGAGTGTCATTGCAGATATAGTTAAAATAAAGTCATACTGGAGTAGCGTAGACTACAAATCTAATATAATATATATTCTTATAAATGTAGATAAAATACATACTCAAAGAGAACATATTATGAACATTAGAGTTATGTTGCCATAAATCAAGTAATGCCGCAGAATGCCAGCCAACAACCAGAAACTAGGAAAGTGTCATGAGACAAATCCTTCTCTAACGCCTTCAAAGGAAGCAATGCTCTCCCAACACTTTGCTTTTTAATTTCTATCCTCTAGAATTGTAAGACCCCAAATTCTACTGTTTAATATACGCTGTGTTTTGTTTTTTTTTTTGTGGCAGCAACAGGAGTCTAATACAATGATCTAATGTGAAGTTATTTTACAGTTGTTTTATGGTATAAATATTACCTCAGAAATATGCCAAATTATAAGCAAAATTTCTTTAAACTAAAATCTGAGCAATATCAAAAAGACCAACTTAAGTCCTATGCCAATTAACCAACCTATGATCAGATTCCAGAATCAGGCACTTTTGCTCTGCTTGCAAAGATGTTAGGATAATACAGGAAGAGTAATATTGAAGAACCAGTATTTTCCATTTTTCTCTGAAGAATATTGTGCATTCTTTTTTTTTCTTTTTTTTTTTTTGAGTTGGAGTCTCACTCTGTTACCCAGACTGGAGTGCAGTGGCCGCTCCTGGCCACTGCAGCCTCGACCTGCTGGGCTCCGGCGATCCTTCCGCCTCAGCCTTCCAAGTAGCCAGAATTACAGGCATGCACTACCACGCCCGGCTGATTTTTTGATTTATTGTGGAGATGAGGTCTCGCTGCCCAGGCAGGTCTCGAACTCACGGGCTCAGGAAATCCACTCACCTCAGCCTCTCAAAGGCGCGGGATTACAGGATGAAAATTATGCATTCTTTAGGCTAGAACATTTCTGTCATTCAATTAATGTGCAATTGACATATAATTTACATATAATACTATCTCATAGTAACAGTTCACTTGTGAATTTTCAAGTTTTCTCCTGCTTTTGACTTCTTTTTTTTTTTTAAAAGCAAGATTTATTGAGAGTCTAGGAAAGCTCCCACAGTGGGAGGGGATCCGGAGGGGTTACCCCTGTTAACTTCTAATTTCATTGCATTGTGGTTAGAAAACATATTTTGTATTATTCAGTCTTCTTAATTTACTAAGACTTGTTTTTTGGTCAAACATTTATATCTGATTGTTCTACACATTACTGAAAGTGGGGGCTTTGAACTCTCCTACTATTATTGTATTGCTGTCTATTTCCTTCTTCAGCTCTATCAATGTTTACTTTATATATTATGTACTCTAATATCCGTTGCATATATATTTATAACTAGTATATCTTCTGGAAGATTGATCATTCTATCATAATATAAATTTGTCCTTTGTCTCTTGGGATAGTTTTTTACTTACCTCAGTGAGTGTCTTTATTTTTAATTCTCTGTCAGGTATATCACATATCTCCACTTCACTAGAGTCAGTTTCTATATATTTACTTTGCTTAAAACGTATTTCTTGTGGTTATTTTTATTTTATTTTTTCATTTTCCTTGGCACTGTGTTAGTGTCTGCACATTGAAAGCAAATGTTTTTCTCAGTCTTTTGTCTCATACAAGAGAAGACCCTTGTCTACTAGCATGATATTCTGGACACCTCTCAAGCCTGTTTTCATTGTTCTTAGCAGACCCCAGGTGTCTAAAATACATTGAATTCCTTCAATGTGCTGAAACCAATGAGACTGAAGCTGGGCTCTGTGCTTTTCACCTATTTGCTCTGGAGCTGTGGCAATCAGATGTGTACTAAATCAAATAGTCATCTTTGTTCTCATGGCTCCTAGGTGGCTAGAGTATGCTAGGTCTCTTTAGCACTGAAAGATATACAAGACAGAAGACAATCTCTTAGGAAGCCCCTGGAAAAGTTGGGGCATTGGACTTGTGATCCAACTGTTTCCCTCCCCAAGGAGAATCTGGAAGCTGAGGTTTACAAAATACACTTATTCTGAAGTAAGCCAAGGAAAAGGAATTGTGGCAAGGGCCCGCAAGTTAGTTGAAACTGATGTCTTGTTTCCTTTTGTTTCCAAGGAACTGGCCCACGCTGCACCCTGCCAGTTCTCCAAGACAGGCAATGTAGAAGCCGGCCACTTAGGTAGGAGCCAGAAATGTTTGGATGCTAGGTATGTGGTTCAACTCTTTCAGTTCTCAGGGAGAAGCCGGCATGTGATTATGGCAGGGGTCTCTGCTTTTCCTAGCAGTTTTGCTGTGACTGAATTCATACTCTTCTGGGGTACAGGAACCTTCCAATGAGTTTCCGGATTTTTTTTTTTTTTCTTTTGGAGTTGGAGTCTCACTCCGTCGCCCAGACTGGAGTGCAGTGGCCACTCCCGGCCACCGCAGCCTCGACCTGCTGGGCTCCGGCGATCCTTCCGCCTCAGCCTTCCGAGTAGCCGTAATTACAGGCACGTGCTACCACGCCCGGCTGATTTTTTGATTTATTGTAGAGATGGGGTCTGGCCAAGTTGCCCAGTCGGGTCTCGAACCCGCGCGCTCAGGCAATCCACTCACCTCAGCCTCCCAAAGGCGCGGGATTACAGGCTGAGCCACCAAGCCCGGATTTCTTATCAAGGGAATTGATCCACGTGTTGCGGTTGAATGAGTGTCTCTGTCAACAGTTCATCTGTGATCTGATATTAAAACTAATATCAGAAAGCAAATAATATCATATGCTTTGCTGTGTTCTTAATTCCAGAGTAACACGGAGACAATATCTAAATACATATGATGTATATTCACAGAGAGGAGCACTAGAGCTCTAAAAGGACTCCTTTTTTTGTTTTTCATCAAGAAAAATAATATTACTTCAACTTTGCTGAAGTTTAACATCTCAATATTCCAAGAATATTGACACCTGTGTGGGGGTGGGAGGAGGGACAAGTGAACTATAAACCAACTTGTTAAAACACCATAAAGCAAATGAATATGGTACAGGAACACACACCCACATGAACAAATTCAAGAGAGTCTTGGAAGATGAAAGAATAAGGATTTGGAGGAGGAAAGGGTAAGAAAAAGATATATTTATAATATCTTACGTCTTTGGATCAAGAACATGTTCAGTTACCATAGAGATTTTTTGATAGCACTATAAAGAAGCTAAGCAGGTGCTCTTTTATTTTCAGTTTTAGAAAATCAGAAATGTAAATTTTATCATTTATCATTTTTTGACCTTTGTACCTCTCTATTATTATAATCATTTTAACACACGTTCCTGTTTTTGTGCTCATCAGTTCTGTTAGCCTATGTTTTATAATGAAGTAAAATACAGTACATTTACTATGTTTTATCAGCTGCTTTGTTTTCTTAATAGAATCTTTTAAAAAGGGTCTGGATGATAGACGTGGCAATCATTTTATGTACTATAATCCCCAAATTAGTTTGTGCATGATTTAATAAATATTTGTTAACCTGTGAGACAGTCAGTTATGGATTCCATATTCTGAAACTTATTTTAATCAGATTTGATCTAAAAATAAAGAATTGTAAAGATAGTATGGTGGTGACCCATCTGTAGAATAGAAAACCATGTTATGACTTATAAAAAGAGTCATGCTATTCTTACAGTCAAAAGTTTTAGCATGGGTATATTTTGGTTTTAGTCATACCTTAAGTATGACAGCTTCTTTTGGATAATTCTAGACATAATCACTTTTTAAAATGCCAATATTCCAGTAATAGTTTAATGTTAATAAGAATAGTTCAAATAATAACAAATACCATTTATTATGTCACACACTGCTAATGATTTCCCTTACCTTATTCAATTCTCAAAACAACTCTCTATGGAAAGTATTATAGCTTTATTTTACAAATAAAAGTATAAACTGGATAAGATTAAATAACTTTTTCTAAAACCTAAAAATTGATGAAAATGGAATCAAACCCTATCCTGTCTTATCACAAATTGTCTGCTCTTTCCATGATAAAATGACAAACTATATCACTGCTAGAGTTAAAGTTTCCTAAAGCAACCTACGAATTCTGCTTCTGGTATGCTAAAGTAAGCTTCTAGACTGGTCTCATGTATAACAACATTATCTTAGGGCAAAAAGTATCTAAAGGCATAGAGAGTGAAGAAAAACAAGTTGAGTCTGAAGAGAATTGTTTTAGTCTGAGGAGAGGCCACTGTTGGCATAACATGGCAAAATTAAAACTTTGATAAATATGTAGTTTCTCAGAGGGCAGATAGTGAGGTAAGCGTAGTTACTAGAAAATGAGGAAGAAGTTCCATAAAAGAGGCAGACAGAAGAGGTGTGGCAAATTTTGTATGTAAATTCTCCTCATAGCCCTCTTTGTTGTTCTAGTGGACTTCTGAATAATGCATGCCCAGTGTAGACACCATACAGTCTAGCTAAGAATAAACAAATTGAATTGGGACTTGAACTGCCATCCAAGAGACACAGTATGTATTTTTTAGCAAATTAATTACTTACTAATACAACAAAGCAATAAAAAATAAAGAAACAGAATCTAGAATTTCTGCAATATAACCTCCATAATGTCCAGTATGCATGCAACATTACTTGACGTCAAAGAAACAGTGGGATGTGGTCCATCCTCAAGAGAAAAGACAACCATGGGAGAGTGATCCTGAGAAAACACAGATGGCAGAATTAGCAAATACGACTTTTAAAGTATAATTATTATGCTTAATGGAATAAATAAAAATATACTTGTAATGAGTTCTTTAAAGTGGAAAATTTTATTATAGAATCAGAAAAAAGTTTAAAATAACTGAATGAAATCTCTAGAACTGGAAAAAACAAAACAAAACTATGATCTGGAAAAGAAACCCCTGATATAGTGAATTAGCTCAATGACAAATATAGACCATAAGGAATCAGTGAACTTGAAGATAAGTTAATAGGAATTATCTACTCTGAAGAACAAAATTAAAACAGTTTAAAATTTTTTTGAAGTACCTGTGAAACAACATGAACATGTTTAATATAATTAGAGTCCTAAAAGGAAGAAGAGAGAATGAATATGGTAGAAAAAAATTTTTTTGAAGAAATAATGACTGAAAGTTGTTCAGAATTTATTGAAAAACATATTTACAGATTTGGGGATTCTCCAAGCAGATTATATACTAGGAAAGCTACACCTAGGCATATCATGAAAAAACTGGTGAAAACTACCAACACAGGAAAATTTTGGAAAACAAAACAAGATATTACAAACAAGAGAACAATACTTTTAAAGTGGAGAAACAAAAGCTACCTGGCCTACTCTACAAAGACTGCAGTCACTGATTTCCTAATCTAAAAATTTTACTTAATTTATGTCAAAGATATATTGGTAAAAATAGGAGGTGGGATAAGTCAATAAGCTTTAAGGGTACTCAGAGACTGATGTTCCCCAGGAATACTCCTCAAATATATTGTCATAGTGTACCAAGTTCTAATGAATGTTCTCTTTAAAAAAGCATTTTAAGCTTGAATTTTGAATGTAGAAACATGCATAGATTACATTACACAATATTATTTTATCTCATCACCCTATTTGGTTTTCTTTCACTGTGCCCATATGGATTAGAACATCCTTAGGCAATTATTTTTATTGAAAAAGATGAGCTTGTAAGATTCTAAGAAGTGAGAATTATAGTATCAGAGGCAAATGCAAACTCCAGCTATCTGAGGCACCTCATAAAAATGGCTTCAAAAGGTAACAGTGAAGACAAGAAATTTGCCTATTTACAATTATAACTAGGTCAATTGCGACAATCTATCCATTTTCTATACCTTAGCCATTATGAAACTGAGTGAAGTACCAGAGAAGAGGGGAGGGAGGGTAAGAGGGAGAGATGCATTCCTTTTTAGGTTGACTGGGGGTTCAATGGATTCAAATCTGAACAGACTTGAAGTATAAGAGAAGACAGTCTCACACTGAGACTCAAATTTGCACTAAAAGAGAAAGTGCTGCAGATCTGCTCTCTATAGCCAATGTTTGGATGACTTGAAAATAGCAAAGGAATGTTAAGTCTATGGTTTTAACAGCGTCATGTTATCCTTAGGAAAAAAATTTTTAATTATACTATTAATGGTAATCAATATGGTTATAAATTTTAAAATAACACAACTGTATTATATTTCACATGTTTTTTCATTGCAGGTTCCTCTGCTTGCCATCCTCTATCATTTTGTTTTCGTTCAGCTGCTCACTGAAGAAAGGAAAACAACTACGTTTTTTTTCTTTTTTTAAATAGGTAACTATTTCAAAGTGCAAACAGCTGCAGTGAATGTAAATAACGAATATTTGAATATTCGTCATCGCACGTACTGCCAGTTGAACTTCATACTTAAAGACAAAGGATATCTTTCACTCTTCCTTTCACTGGTGGCTTTTATTTTGTGAAACATAAGGAACATTATACCAAATAGTCACTAAAACATGCACGTCTCCAAAGTCACATATGTTGCTGTAATTTTCACTGTCTTGGCCACTTGTAAATGGAAGCATTTCCATACTGATTGTCCAAAGATAAAATGTAAATTACCCAAATAAAATTGAACATGGTAGAGAAAATGCTGTAGTTCTGAGGCGTTTTTAGAAAAAGCACACCTGGTCCTTATTGAAATATAAAGATTCTAATTCTGTAAGTTTTAAATTAAAAAAAAAAAGTAAAAACACCTGCAAAAAAATATACAAACATACTCATTTACTAAAACTCAGGAGGTAAGATTTTGCTGTTGAGAATTTGTGTGTGTTTATAATAAAATAAATAACAGCGTTAGAGGTCTAGTGAGTTTTCTGTGATGTATTAGAGCATTTCTTTTTGAAAAGTCAAACAAATTGACGTTTTGACAATCAAAAGAGCATCTAGTCAGTAGAACTTTTGAAATTAATGAGATCTTCTGAGATATCACTGAGCAGTGTAGGTATGAACAAAACAAAAACACAGCTAAACAACCGTCCCCTACTGAGACTGAAATGAGGAATTCCCCACTGATGAATTCAATGATACTAAGCATAATTACTGCATTTGAATCTGTAATTTGATTAGAATAATATTGTCAGGTAACCTGCTTCACACCAATTTCCCACCTCATTCATTCGTTTTCTTCATTAAGTCAGTCAGGAAGAAACTTAAAGAAATATAAAGATATTGAAGTTTTAATTATCCAGGAACAAAACTGGCCCTTCATGAAATTGTGAAGTAGGAAAATATAACATTCAGCCTTTCCCATTTTTGTATCTTTAATTCCTTTGTCAATCTCATTTTCTACTCACTATGTTTACAGTGTCAAAAAAAGTTATCTATAAGTTTATGCTAAGTGTAAAAGATTTAAATTTTTGACTTTTCCCTAGTCAGAAGCCCTCAGATTAAAAAAGTAAATAAATAATTGTGAGTCATCAAATTTAGACCTTAGCAGACAAGATGTGTTATTACAGATGGCTTTCCTAAATATATCCTTTGTACCATGTCACAGGAAATTCTCATAAGGAAGGGAATACCATTTACACTTGCTTATGAGAAAAATTGAACCATCTTCATTACAGAGTTTGAAAAACTTCCATGGAATAAGCCATTTGCTTATTCTCTCAACCATCGAAAGAACATCAACTAGCTTTCCAGCCCTGTGTTTGCTCCTCAGAAGACAAAAGACAAGTAAGACCCCAAACTTTCTTTGAAGAATCTCATCATCTATAGAGAAACAGGAAAAATAATAATAGCCCTATGCTACACAAATAAGTTACAAACATAGTTTGCAAATATGGATATGTAGATAGGCTATTGGGGAATACATAATTTTTCAAGGTTGATCTGATTACAAAACATAGAAATTGACTTGTTTTCTATTCAGACAGTGAGATTTATTTGTGATAAGTCAAAGGAAATCATGAAAGTCAAAGGCAGGAACTGGATCTTGCCTATGTTCCAGGTGAGGCTGGATTCACAAACCAGAAAGATTTCAGTAATTACAGTATTCCTGCTCTCTGTCTTTCCTTTCACAGTCCGTCATCTATGTGTGCCTTCTGCTTCTCCCTATATAAAAGCTCAAGTTTATTTACTTTGGCATTAACAGAATTCTGCATCTTTTTTTTTTTTAATGATTACATACTGCATTATTCCATTAAGTCCTAAAACAGACAAAGTTATGCTTTAGTGATAGAAATCAGAAAATGGTTGGCAGGGATGGGAAATGGGGAATTAGCCAAAAGGATCTAAGAGAACCTTTGGTAGTTATAAAAATGCTCTACGTCTTGACAGGGTGAGTGGTTGTCCAGTGTATAGTATATAAGTATCAAAACTCATCCAATTATATAACTGAAATCTGTGCATGTTATGGTATTTAAAATGCATCTCAATTTATTTATTTATTTAGTAAGAGTTTTTTGTTTGTTTTTTTATTAAATTGCAAGGCAGAGAAGGGAGTAAAAGTAGCTTCCACTTATATCTATTCTGCTTGTTTTAGGCCTAAATGACCTTATTTGGTTCTTTATGCTTGGAAATGCCTACCTGAATGAACACATTTCCATAAAATGTCTCTACAGAATACAAGGCCAGCAGCTGCAGTGTATTAATTTGCTTCTCAATTTTTTATTTTTATTTTTTTAGAAATATGAAGACCTCTGAAAATGAGCAGAGTTGTAAAAAAAAAATACTTGACAATTATTTAGACACAGGCAATGATAAATCAGAAAATGGTTCTGGAGGTCTCCTCCTGTTGTATGTTATGGAAGGTCTGGCATGTCTTGCTGGAGATGGCTGAGGTGGTGTTCTGGACTGGCAGAACTTTGGCAAAACCCTTATTCTGCCCAAAATACACTTTAGAGCAGGTCTGATGATGGAATCTACCATTGTCATGAAGAATGGATGATCAGTATGCACAACTACTGCCTAGACGCCAGGTTTTCTACTTTGCCGTATTTTTCTGAAAATGAAGTTTCCATGGCATTTTACCATTTGTTCCAAAATCATGCAGATGGTGGAGGCTATGTAACTGACCTGTGACCTAATAGTGAGAGCAAACATCTGACATTTTGGAACTCTAAAGGTGGTTTCTACCTATTAAAAAGACTTATTATAGAAAATTCTCAAGTCATAGATAAGAGTTTGAGATGCAGTGTGCTTAAAGCAACAATAATAACAAAAAGTCTGTGTAGTACCAGTTATTAGGGAGACTAAAGCAGGAAGATCACTGGAGCTCAGGATTTGGAGGCTGCAGTGTGCTACGACTGTGCCTGTGAAGAGCCACTGCACTCTAGCCTGGGCAACTTAGGAAATTCTGCCTCAAAAAACAGACAGACAAAAAGAAGGTTAATGTTTTCTAATGAATAGTTAGATGGCATAAAATTACCATTAAGCTACATGTATAATGTATATTTGAAACATAAATGAGTTTCATGTTTCGATTTGGCTTTCATTCTCAAGATATCTCATTATATATATGCAAATATTACAAAATTAAAAAATCAAATCTAAAACATTTCTGGTTTCAAACATTTTGGAATAACGATACTCAACCTGTAGTGAAATCTCACTAATAGCAAATTCTCTCAACTTTCATTTATCTGAAATGTCTTTATACTATTTTAATTTTTGAAGGATATTTGCACTGGATACATTGCACTGGTTGACAAAAACACCTTCCCCAAATCAGTATTTTAATAAATTTTTCTCTGTCTTGTGTATTTTATCATAAAAATCTTAAATTTGTTTTTCTCTTTGTTCCTCTGTGTGTAATGCTTATTATTATCTGTCAGGTTTTTTTTTAAAGTTTTCCCCAACTATCCCTGTTAGATTACTTGATATTGCTTCAAGCTGAGGCCCTGCTTATTTTATTTTAGTTGTTGATATTTCTAGAATTCAGGTTGCATTTTTTTATTATCATCATATCCTTAAGTTTATTTATTGTTTTGTCCCAGCATCTACTCTGTTGTTAAGGCCATACATAAATTTTCATTTCAGATACTATAACTTCCAGCTCTAGAAATTCTATTTAGTTACTTTTGATACTCATTATGTTCAAGCTTTTCATGAAATTTAGAAATATATACAATATATCTTAACATTCCTACATATTAACTTCATTATCTCTGTCATTTCTAGATATCATTCTACTGACTAATCTTTGTTATGGTTATAGATAATACTTTCCTGTTTCTGCACATATTTAGTAATATTTTATTGAGTACTGAACACTGAATATCATGCTAAGATTCTAGATTTTATTATCTTCTTTAGGAGATTGTTGAGTTTTGTTCTGGCTGTCAGCTAGCATGTAAATCAACTTAATCCTTTTGAGTTTTGTCTTAACTACTATATGCCAATTCTAGAGTATTCTTTGCTCTAGAGTTTAGATTAGCATGACTATGAAGCCATAATCATCCTTCATGCCTCCATATGTTCAAGATGGCCTCCCTGACATGACTTGTCAGAACATATACGTTCTCAATTCTATACTAGGCTTGGGAATTCCTGAGCTTAGAGTTACCTCATGAGGTTTATATGTATATACACAGCTAAATAATCCGCCAGACTCAGGGAACAAAAATAGAGATTTCTAGAGTGCTCTCTTTGCATAGGTTATTTATTTTCCAAAATTATTTCTCCTACAGCCTGCAGTTCTCACCTTTGTTATGTTAATTGGCTGAGAGTTAACATAGCCAATTAACTGTTTTGCTTGGTCCTCCCTCCCTATAACCCAATCCACAAAGGGACTCCAGATAGAAAGTTGGAGGAATCTTAGGGCTAATCTCATTTCTTTCCTTTGTGTCAAGATTATTTTATTTACAAAGCCTGGTGTTCCCTTTTGTATAATGTCTGAGAAATCATTGCTTTCTATATTTTCCCTCTTATATCTAATTACATATGGCAGGTTCCCTATACACAATCTTGGTCAGAACATTTAGTGCTACTCTACTAATATCACTTAAATACTCGTGATATTATTTGTGGAAGCTAATAATTATTCTTGATTCACATTAAACAAACACAATTATGATATCTCCAGGACCACAGTGTGCAGTGCCTGTTTAACAAGTAGAAAATGTTACCAATGAACTGAAGACTGCATATTTGGTTTTGACTCCAGCTCTATTGCTGTCTGCTCTACTCTGAGCAAATCATTAAATTTGGGTGTTTTGTTCTACATGTCATATTCGTGGTTTTATAGGAGAGCTTACATCAGAGTATGTCACTCAAGAAGTAATCAAATGCTAAATAATAAAAAAAAAATTCTAGTAGTGGCTCTCGCCTGCTATCCCAGTACTTTGGGAAGCCTAGGTGAGAGGATGACTTCAACCTAGGAATTCAAGACCAGCCTGGGCAACATAGTGAGAACTCATCTCTACAAAAACAAAAATAAAGAAAATAGTCAGGTGTGGTGGTGCACACCTGTGGTACTGTCCACTCAGGAGGCTAAGACCAAAGGATCTCCTAAGAGCAAAAGTCTGAGGCTACAGTGAGCCATGATTATGCCACTGCATTCCAGCCTGGGTAACAGAGTGAGAGCCCAACTCAAAATAAATAAATAAATAAATAAAATTATGGAGTGATTCTTGAGTTTTTACTTTATAATTATGGTAATTCACAATGATTTTGTATAAGAAAACAATTTTATTCTATTCAATTATTCATGCTGAATGTGGTCATTCTTAGAAATAAGATTTCTGACTGAATTTTAATAGCCCATATTTATTACAAGTTGGATCAGACTGGAGTGGGGATCTATGATCTGGTCCCCTGTGAGAGATGCAAAGAATTGCAAACAAGTAAGACTGGAAAATATAGTCGATTTAGAAAATAAATTGGAGGGGGGGGGAGAGAGAGAGAGAGAGAGAGAGAGAGAGAAGAGATTCACTTCCCCAAGGTAGAGGAGAGGGTCAAAGCTTAGTTAGATGAAACCATGGCGACAACAGCCCCATAAACACATGGCCTGGCCAGAGCTTAACAAAAGCAATGGCACTTGCTGTTTAGGGGTGAAAGTCTTTTAAACCTTGCCTTGATGGGGGGAGGTCATTAAGGTTATTATCGATGGTCTGTTTCACATCATCACAAAGGGAAAGGTAAGCACAGGTACTGACATCCCGATGATGAACTGTTGCCATGGTGATGGGATCTGTTTATGTCAGGAAGGTCACGAAGGGCTGATTAGGTTAACCTGGTTTCTTCTGTCTGGAGGTAAATACTTGGAATAGAAAAGCGAACTTATACAAAACAAGCTGGTAAGGACGTTGTAAAACAACTATCAATAGCTATCTAAGAAACCAGCTCTGTCATTGGTTAGTGATTAGAAAGTAAATTAAAATGAACTGCTAGAAAACATGACAAAGCTAAGCAGTGTTAACGTGGCTACTCTTTGACTATATTGAATCCATTTCGGTCTTTTGTCCTTTCATTATAGATGTAATCTTATCCTATTAATGTTATCAGTACATCTGTTAGACTGTGCTAAAGGTACCTTTCAGAGAGAGTCTGGCCTCACTGTCCCTCCACAGTGAGCAAACAACCATGTGACTCCATAACCAGGATCTAGTGGTGTACATCTGTTAACACTCTTGTCCTTTCTCTCAGGAATGGGGAGCTGATGCTTAGGAACTTAAGTGAATAAGCTATTGACACAGGACAATTGCTTGTAAAGACATTTAACATTTATTCTGAGAAGTAAACCTGATTCATGCTAAAGTAAAGGAATACATGGAAGACAGGAAAAAAATAGAAACACATTAAGAGTAGAGAGAGACAAAGAGGAAAATAAGAAGGAGTATGTTGCTCTGTCTGATGGCTTTAGCACTTTCTGGTCTGCTCAAAGCATAAGGAATCTTCTGATTCCTTATAATAGACCCCATTTCTCAAGATGGCTCAATTAGATTTATTTTTATTGTAATAAATCATACCCAAGACAAAGTCCAACAATATGTTCCAGACTTGATAGAGGTAGAAGAGATCAAATATTTAAATGAAATATAAACAATTATTTAGGAGGACTTCATCAAGTTTACTGGCTCATAGATTTAAGTTCATAGATTTCATTAAGAATCTTATCAAAGTGAATGAAACTTTTATCTAGAAATTTCATATTTGCACAAAATTCTTTGTACAATTTCACAGAGCTAATAAACCTCATGCAAGCTATTCAAAGACTCAAAAAAGAATATAGGTGAGTTATGCTAACACTACAAATTGTTTCAATTGATGTAGCAAATAAAAAACATGTTTTCAGGCATGAAAAAGCTTTTCAAAAAGCATTAATTGACATTTGAATTAAAAACAGAGCTTATCATCCAAATAAGAAATGTTATATCTTACGAAAACTTTTTTTTTTTCCTATGAAGAGACTACAATATTCTGGGTCCCATTTAAATATATTAGTTTGAAGCAATTAAATTGTGTCACTATGTATTATTCATCTTGTTTGAAGATTTCACAAAGAAATACAAATTTTTTCTTTTAGGCTTAAGAACAAAAAAATAAGGCAATCTGTAAAGCATATGAAATCCCACATGTATCCAGCTTTCTTTGTTAGCTTAGATACAAAGTTAAAATGCCATAAGATAATGTATTTTGGGTTTAAATGAAGGTTCCTATAGAACTGGCAGGGCTTTTTGAAAAATCTGAACTCTTTTATTCACAGGTATTCTATCAAAATGTCTTTCAAAAAAGGGGCGTACATGTAGCATGGTTTCAGGGACACCAAGGAGGTTGCCAAAAATATCTCTCCTGATGATCTGTCATTTTGTCGTCTATGGTTCACTCTTTGTAAGCAGTTCCCTCTGCAGGCATCTACTTTTTAAATGCCATTACCATCGGTTTAGAAGTATAGAGGAAAGGTAGTTCTGCATAATTGTCTCCTGAAGTTGTATTCTGTTAAAAGTGATTTTTTTTAGGTCCCATTAGAAAGCAGCTTGTCAGTAGCCATTGATTGACAGCCAGTGCTGCCTACTAGATTCAAAAAGGCAGAAAATTCTTCATGAGGGCCATGAACAAAAACAGCCTGAGTTGTGGAAGTAAAGGGAACAGGGCTTTTCTGTAGGGTGTGTTAAGTGCACAAAGAAAAAGCAGGTAAAAACAGGAGAGCGATGTCTAGAAGCAACAGGGAGGAAAACAGTAGTGGAATGAGAGTAGAAACTATTACAGTATCAATTTCTTGTTCAGTTGGAAGGAAGGAAGGAAGGAAGGAAGGAAGGAAGGAAGGAAGGAAGGGGAAATACCATTTGTTTTGAAGGAACTTTATTTCTGTGCTTTTTCTTTCTTGTGATGTCTTTTGTTGGAAGGGTCAAAATAATACTGATTTTATGCAATGATTTGGGGCATATGCTCTTATTTTCTGAAAAAATATGTAGGAATTATATTTTTATTAAAATGTCTAATAGATTTCATCAATAAAGTCATTTTGGCCTGAAGTTTAAATAATAATTTTTTTTAAAGGACACATAAGACTTCACAGTAATTCTAAAATGAACTCATAAGACTTCACAGTAATTCTGAGGTTGCACCATCAGACTAGGCCCGCCAAGATGAAAGTAGACATCAAGTAATCTCTGTATGTGTAATGTACTTAGATATAAAAAGAAAGGAACGTGAGAACTCTTGACTGAGGACCTTGATAACAGGATTTTTTTTTTTTAAGTAAAAATTAGCAGCCTGGACTCATATAAAGGCATTGTGGAGGCAGAGTACAGACTTCAGAGCAGGAGTGCCTGGATTTAAATAGCCCCCTTCTCAAAGACTCACAAAGTGATCATGTGTCTATGGGCTTAATATTTTACCATTTGCAAAGTGGGTAAAGAGGCTTTAACTCACAGGATTACTATAGTAAATAAAAACTTATATGTGGGCCGGGCTCAGTGGCTCAGCCTGTAATCCCGTATCTTTGGGAGGCTGAGGTGAGTGGATTGCCTGCACCCAGGGGTTCGAGACCCGCCTGGGCAGCGAGATCTCATCTCTACAATAAATCAAAAAATCAGCCGGATGTGGTAGCTCACGCCTGTAGTTCCAGCTACTTGGAAGGCTGAGGCGGAAGGATCGCCGGAGCCCAGCAGGTCGAGGCTGCGGTGGCCGGGAGCGGCCACTGTACTCCAGTATGGGCAACAGAGTGAGACTCCAACTCAAGAAAAAAACCAAAAACTTCATATGTGAAACTCACCCAACAACACCTATACCTGGCACATTACACATAATCAACAACTGCTAGTCATTGTTTTCATTTTGGAATAAAACTCCATTACTTATTATATTATTATAAAGATTGCCTAGAAAATGTGAGGTTTATAAAGTTACTTTGTTCATCAAATAGTTTACTTGGTTAACAAAAAAAAAAAGAAAAAGAAAAAGAAAAACTGGTGGTCATGATGAGTGTGTAACATTCTTATTTTAGTAATCAATGTTGGAGGAGGCATTTGCTCCTTCAATCAATGCTACACTAACAACTCAGTTGGCTGTTGACAAGGCTGAATGACAGTAGAAAAGCCCTGAAGTTGTTCTAAACCTCTCAATACTATACCCTACTGAAGCACTCCATTTCAGTGGTGGCAGATGTCAGAGAAGAAATAGCCCTGTAAGTAAAAGGGGGGAAAAAAGGAATTCAATCATGTGATTTTGGATGGAAAATTTGTAGAAATTATCTGTTTCAAGGCCCTGATGTTCAGAGGGGACAATGTGAGGGACAGGGAGGTTCAGTGCTGTGAATTATGCCACACGGCCATTTGGCCAGTGGCAGAGCCAAGAATTCTCCCATGTTTGCTGATTCCTGGGGTCTCGTTCTTACTGTTGCACCAGGCAGTCTCCTCAACATGGACTGCAACAGGTCACACACAATCCAGTATCACTGAAGAATGCAGCCACCTGATTCCATAAACAAAAATAATATACATAAAAAGAAGCCATTTTTCTACTTCACTCTGTTGCCTAGAGATGAACTGAGATGCCTTCTTTCAAAGGCACTGAACTTGATATTACCATTTTCAACTGAAATTGGCTATAACACTGAGGCCTTGCCAAGGTCTGAGGCAGTGCCCGTCTCTCCCTTGTCTGACTATCCTAGCTTCTCTTCAGAACTTCCCTTCTTAAATTCAGCAGGGTTTCTCATCAAGCCGCATATCCTTCCCCCTACTGCAATTGAAATACCAAAACATACACTTTGTGAAAAGAAAAAAGTAATAAAAGAACAAAATCAAGGATGGTGAGGTTTTTTT
Source organism: Carlito syrichta (assembly GCF_000164805.1). Taxonomy (NCBI): domain Eukaryota; kingdom Metazoa; phylum Chordata; class Mammalia; order Primates; family Tarsiidae; genus Carlito; species Carlito syrichta. The sequence goes on from NW_007232831.1 coordinate 219,071, forward strand.
AAAATACTCTTTGTCTGAGTCATATCTTTCATTAAGAGCTCAAAGAATTGGGTCTTAATTCAAAGTTGGTTTCCGATGCTGCCTCCAGCTCACACAAAGCGTTTAAAAGTTTTATAACCTGTGTTATTGCTAGAGTTCATCAATATTCTTGAAGTTTTATTGACATAGGGATTCTAGATCTTTTAAGCATTTAAAAGTTTCTGTTCCCACCATGTTTCCTGGCAGGATATATTTCTGTCTGCTCAGAAGGAACATAATTAAACAGGAGCATTTATCTACTCCTTGCCTGATGTTAAGATAGTCTTCCTTAATTTCTGCCTTAGAGTGTTGATCCCCTACACTTCACCCAACACCCAGCCAAAACTCTTTCTGCCACACCTCTTTGGGACAAGTCATGAAACCCACCGACTGTGCCTTATCCGTTTTTCTCCATTGTGGGTAGTGTCCAGGAGCAATGTTTTCTTCTCAAAGACTTTCACCTTCTCAGGGATTAATACATTTGTGCAAGTGCTTTCTTTATTACTGCTTCAGTTTGTTGTATACCCACCTCCATATTCTCCATTTATACACAGAGCTAAAAGATCTAGAATCCCTATGTCAATAAAACTTCAAGAATATTGATGAACTCTAGCAATAACACAGGTTTACAAATGTATGGTACTTAATGTTTAGCTATTAGATATTCTAACTTTTAAAGCTTTCATTTGGGGATATCTATTTTCATTTATAATTTTAGTACAGGTGCACCTGCTCTAGATTGTTAAAATTCTAGTCTCAGATCCACGTAAGCAAAATTGATGTTGATTTTGAAAACATAATTTTGATTGTAAAGACTTGCCAAATAAATCTTCCCAGCTCTAGCAAATCAAATGATTCATGACCAGATCTTATTTATAATGGTTTGCTGTATTCTGTTTAGTTTTTTCATTACATTCTCAATTCTCTAGTTCCTTGAATATACTTACTGAGTTATTATAATTAAAACCCACATCATAATATACTGGAATAATTTAAGTACCACTTATATGTCTATAATACTCATTTACCAATGAATCATTCTGATTCTTCTAAATAAAACTCTTCTTAATAAAACATTATTCTTTATTTTCTCTATTGTTATTTTTGCACAAACCTTACTTACATTGGGTAAACCTATTCATGCAAACTTACAATAAAGAATATTTATTTGCTTTTCAGAATAGTACAAGAACCATTGATAAGAAATACGGATCTTCTTGTACTAACAGATTTCACTAGAATATTTTTAATATGATTAGATCTAATCAATGAAAATAAAAGAAAATATTATATATCTTCATCTGTTACAGAAATGTAGCTTGTTGCAATTATTTACATATTGTTTTAAAAATAAGAAAATGATATAATTCATTTTTGAAGTCACTTTAAAATGAGGCTCCCTGATGTCTATTTCAGTGAGACATTGTTGATCTTTAAAAACTAGTCTTACGAAGTGAAGAGATGGCTAGAAACGCCAATTCTCAATTAATTAAAACTCCTTTCCACTGGTAGCTCTGGATTTTAAAGCTGTTGCTCTCTTAAAGTTGAATATCATGAATATTTGAAACACCAAAGGCAAACATAAGCTTATAAGGAAGTATTACCGCTGCACAAATCTCTTGCTGTTATATGTGGTTTATTGCCAGAGCTAAACACATGGACAAGAAGTGACCCATCATTGGCCCTCAACTTTCGTATTCATTTTGTTAGCTTAATATGCTACTTTCTCTTATGGAATTAATGTATGATGATGAGGTTTACAATAATTAGTCCTTAAAATACATTTACAGTCACTCAAAAGGGCCTTTCATTATTAAAGATAATTGTAACAAAAAAAGGCTTGTTTAAGTCATTCAAATCAATGTTCTTGAACTTGCCCTGTTTATATGCTGTGTTAGCAAACTGCCAGTGTTTTATAAATATTTAACTCTAGAGTTGTCACTACAAACCCAAAAATAAAACCTCTGAATCAGAATAAATTGTGGTCAAGTTCATCTTAGTAAATATAAATACTATCAATGTCTTGTTAGCAAGGATTAATACTCTACAGTTAAAGTGGAGCCTCTGTAAATAAACAAAAAATCATGAACTGCTGTCCCAGAGTTTAAAATTGCTTTATCACAGAAACAAAGAACTGAGTACCACATGTTCTCACTCATAAGCAGACCCTGAACATTCACCATACTACTATAACAAAGGGATTGGAAGTAGCCAGAAACTGCTGTGGGAGGTGGGTACATGACATCAATAAGGGTACCTGATCTCAAGTCAGGCAAAGTGTGGACCAACGTGAGGCCCAAACTTTACCTATTCGATGACCACTTGTATAACTAATCCTGAATTGTAACCCACATCTTTAAAATTAAAAAAATTTGAAAACAAAAATTAACATGTAGTAGAAATCCTATCCAGAATAAAATGTTGTGACCATCTCAAATAAAAATATCATAAAAAATTATCTGCCAGACATTGCTTAGTGATATGTCAGCATAATTTTTTGGCTCTATTTCATTTATAATTTTCTTATGTTTTAGTGTTTTTATCTTTCATTATAGAATGATAAGCATACAGCACTACTTTTATAGGAAATTCTTCTCTTTTTTCTTACAATTTATTTCATTCCAATCCTAAAGGACACTATGCAACCAATCTAAAGGAACTAAGATACCCCAAAGTCTTTCATATTAGACTTTAGAATGCAGTTTAACTTGCACTTAAGCCTGAATTTGATTGATACTCTGGTAATATATTTTAAAAAAAAAAAAAAAGGTAAACACATGAAAGTCTAATTCATCAGGACTGGAAAACTTTTCAAATTTTCATTGCTGAATTCATCTGACAATTCTTTTTCATGCCAATAGTGTCAGCCTTTTTAGGTAAATCTGCAAGTCAAGGGAAAACATCTTTTCATTTCTGGGAAAGTGGATAAAGTGTGGGAATGGCATTGAGTATCTTCAGTACATAGAAATAGGCCTTTTAGATACTTAAGCTCAAAAAGAAGTAAGGCATGCAATATTCACCTTGAGAGAAGAAATAATCCTCTCAGGAATGAAGCTAATATTTTGATGATTATCAGTTAAAGGAAAGTAGCCATATGGTTTTAACATTTATAACTATATGATAATTCCAAGGTCCAACCTAATCTTCTGTAAAAGAGGGCAATAGCATATTTTTGGGTTAAGATTAATTAATAACAACATACGTAAAGCTAGCAAATACTTAACTCATTAAAAGGCAAATCTGTTCAGGCATGATGTCTCATGTCTGTAATTCAGCATTCTGGGAGGCCAAGGCAGTGGGAGCACTTGAGACCAGGAACTTGATACACACCTGGGCAACATAGTGAGACCCTGTCTCTACAAAAATAATAAATAAATAAATAAATTTAAAATTTAGGAAAATAAATAAAAGGTAAATCTTAATATGTGGGGGACCCCTCCAAAATGGAATTTTTTAATAAAAAATTGTGCATTTATTCTCACATGCTTAAACTTCAGTCACCTTCAAAGCATTCTCTGATGTGATACATCTATGGAGACACTTTCTCCACTGCTTAAAACAGTATTTGAGCTTGTCAGTTTTGATGCCTTTTAGTCCTTCTGCCTTTTTTTTTGTTTCATCTCTTCCACATTGCAAAACATTTCTCTTTGAGGAATTTTTTCATCCCGGGAAACAAACAACAAAAAGTTGTTGCTCAAGGAGAGATCTGGTGAATAGGGAGGGTGGAGTATAGGGAAACCATTTTTGATCAAAAACTGCTGAACACTTAGTGCCATGTGGGAACGTGTGTTGTCATAGTGAAAGAACTAGTTACCTGTTTGTCACAGCTTGGGACATATCTTTGGCAAATCATAATGCAACCTTCTCAAAACTTCCAGATTAAAACTTTGACCAGCCAGGCTCGGTGGCTCAGCCTGTAATCCCGCGCCTTTGGGAGGCTGAGGTGAGTGGATTGCCTGAGCCCACGGGTTCAAGACCCGCCTGGGCAGCGAGACCTCATCTCTACAATAAATCAAAAAATCAGTCGGGCGTGGTAGTGCATGCCTGTAACTCCGGCTGCTTGGAAGGCTGAGGCAAAAGGATCGCCGGGGCCCAGCAGGTTGAGGCTGCGGCGGCCACTGCACTCCAGTCTGGGTGACAGAGTGAGATGCCAACTCAAAAACAAAAAAAACAAAAAAAAACTTTGACCATTTGATCCAGAGGAACAAATTCTGAGTGTACCACAAGGGGCTCACCCTCCAAAACAGGTAATTCCGGTGTTTTGGTGTGTTGGGGGGTGTCCTTCCTTACATTATCACCACAGACTTTTAAAATAGTGGTACATAAAATAATATTCACTGTAAATGGGCAAAGAAGTAATACACAGACCCCTTGCTGAAGCTCTCCATTGCCTCTATAATATACTAATATATGCTAATAGCAAGTTTAGGGTAACAGGGGACACTCTTTTGAATACATCTGAAAATTTAAGTCCACAAATTGAATCGAATTCTTAAAATAAGTTGCTTTGTATTTCATCCTGTTTGTAATGGATTATTTATTTTAATGATGTTTAGCCATGATTTTTTAAAAACCATCACCCAGGAAGCTTTAAAAATTAACATCAAAACCTACTCCCCACTCAGGGAACTGATATTAATCAGATCAGGGTGAAACTTGTAAAAAAAGGAATTTTTTTTTACAAGCATTCCAAGCAATTACAGTAATAGATTTTAGCACAAGTACCATAGCATAATGAAGTACTCTGTTTTTCTTAGTTGTACAATTTAAATATGTGTATAACAAGTATGAAAAGAGTTGTTTTCTTTACAGCTAATGTGAATTCTTTCAATGTCTCAATAAAAGTGAGTTGTTAAAAAAAGTGTTATTGGCTTAGATGGGTGAGAAAAACTTTAAAGTTGTAAAATCCAGAAGAATTCTGCAAAATTGTTCTGTAGGCATGTTAAATCCTTTTTCCATTTAAAATAAAATAAAATCATAAATGACAGAAAATATTAGTATGAGTTATGCAAGAAATATTTTGTAGTGGTGTTAAAATAACTGAGATTTAAAATCACTTTTTGACTTGAATTTTTCACTTCTGGCCAAGATGATGTAGCCCAATTTCTTTTAGGTCTTCACTTTTACAACTAAATAACCTTAGCTATAACACAATAAACAAGCAAAGAAAAAGGTAAAAAAAAGCGGGGGGGGGGGATTGCCTACAAACTTATGGAGTTAACAGGTAACATGGCAGTGTATTGCCATCTATATTTCTTAGATAGGGAACTGCATAAGCCTCCAGCCAGCCCTATATCACAAACAGGCACAGAAAAGCAGACCAACAAACAACTTTTAGAAAAGACTGTTCCCTCTTCAGCCAAAGGACCAAGAATAACATGCTCTAACAACAACAGCAACAACAATACCTGCCCTACTTGAGTCAAATACCAATAAAAAAGCTACATACAATTTTCCCCCCTCATAGAAAACTGAATATACCTACCCAGTCAGACCTCAAACTACACCAAACTACAGGGACTGGCTGCTAATAAATAAATAAATAGCTGAATAAATAGAAATTCAAAGTCTCATAATAAAATATCCAAAATTTTGAGAAAACAGTTGAAAATTCCTCATCATACCAAGAACCAGGGAAATCATACCTCAAAAGAAAAAAAAGACTACAGGAGCTAACACTGAGATGAATTGTCTATTGTAATTATTTCACAAGTATTTTTTAAAGCCATTATGCAAATTTATACTCATAATCCTTTCAAAAATATATATGATAAGAATAAATGTGATAAAGAAAAAGTCAATGTACCTTGTAGAACTTAAAAAAATATAATAAGTAAAATAAAAATTTAGTGGATGAGCTCAACATAAAAATGAAAGGGAACAAGGCAAAAATCATGGAACTAAATGATAGAACAATATAAGTTATTCAATCTAAACAACATAGAGAAATTGACTGAAAAAAAATTGAGCATAACCACATCCAGCAGCTCATCACAAAGAGCATTCATAAAACCAGAAGGATTTTATTCCCAGGATATAAGACTGGCTCAACATGCAAAAATCAATAAATATAATCCACCACATAAACAGAAGTGAAAACAAGAACCACATGATCATCTCAATAGATGTAGAAAAAGCATTTGGGAAAATCTAACATCTCTTCATAATAGAAGCTGTCAACCATGTATGCATCAAAGAAACATTAGTCAAAACATTCATTTGCCATCTATGACAAACCTACAGCCAATGTCATACTTAACAGGCAGAAGCTGGAAGCATTCCCCCTAATAACCTGAACAAGGCAAGGATATCCACTCTACCATTCCTGTTTAACACAGTAATGCAAATCCTAACCAGATCAATCTGGCAAGAGAAGGAAGTAAAAAGCATCCAAATAGGAAAATAAATTAAATTATCTCTCTGCAGATGACGTGGTTCTATATCTAGAAAACTTTCAAGGTTTCACCGAAAGACTCCTAGCATTCATAAACAACTTCAGTCAAGTCTCAGGTTACAAAGCCAATGCTCAAAAATTAGCTGCATTTCTATACACCAACAACAAACAGGCTGAGAAACAAATAAAAAACACAATCCCATTCAAAATAGCCACACACAAAAATCAAATTAAAATACCCTGGAACACATATAACAAAAGAGGTCAAAGTTCTCTACAACAAGAACTACAAAACACTGATGAAATACATCAAAGGTGATACAAATAGAAAAACATTTTATGATTATGAATTGGAAAAATCAATTTTGCTAAAGTGTCCATACTGCCTAAAGCAATCTACATATTCAATGTAACCTTTATTAAACAATTATCATCATTTTTCACAGATCTACCAAAATCAATACTTAATTTCACACAGAAGCTTAAAAAGAACTCAAATAGCCAAAGCAATCCTAAGAAAATAGAACAAAGCCAGAGGCACTACAATGCTAGACCTCAAACTTTACTACCAGACTACAGTAACCAAAACAGCATGGTACTAGAACAAAAATAGACACTGGAATAGGATAGAGAACCTAGATATAAACCACTAATCTATAACCAACTCATCTTTGACAAAGATAAACATTGAGGAAAAGACATCCTATTCAACAAATGGTGCAGGGAAAACTGGCTAACCATAAGCAGAAGAATGAAGCTGGACCCCTACAAATCACCATATACAAAAATTAACTCAAGATGGGAGACCTCAAACTATAAAAAAATTCTCGAAGAAAGCCCAGGAAACACTCTTTTGGACATCAGACTAAGAAAAGAATACATAACTAAGTCCTCAAAAGTAAATACAGCAAAAAACAAAATTGACAAGTGAGACCTTATAAGGTTAAAAAGCATCTGCACAAAGCCAGGCTTGGTGGCTCAGCCTGTAATCCCAGCATGTTAAGAGGCTGAGAGCCTGAGAGTTCAAGATCAGCCTGGGCAACTTGGCGAAACCTCATCTGTACAATACATTTTTTAAAATTAGCCAGGTGTGGTAGCACTCGCCTGTATTTCGGGCTACTTGGAAGGCTGAGGTGGAAGAATCACCGGAGCTGGGGTGGCCATGAGTGTGCCACTGCACTCCAGCCTGGGCGATGGAGTGGGACTCCAACTCAAAAAAAAAAAAAGGAAAAAGAAAAGAAAATATATAAACAAATGGCATACATGTTCCAATAAAATTTTATTTACCAAAAAAAAAGCATCTGAACAGCAAAATAAGCCATCAACAGAGTCAATAGACAACCTACAGAATGGGAGAAAATATTTTCAAACTATGCATCTGACAACGGCCTAATATCCAGAATCTATAAGGAACTCAAATGAATCTGCAGGGAAAAAATAAATAAGCTCATTAAAAAGTGGGCAAAGACATGAATGGACACTTCTCAAAGGAAGACATACAAACAGCCAACAAGCTTATGAAAAAAAGTTCAGCGTCACTAGTCACCAGGCGCAGAGGCTCATGCCTGTAATTTCGCACATCGGGAGACGGAGGCAAAAGGATTACCTGAGTCCAGGGATTCAAGACCAGCCTGGGCAACTTGACGAGACCTTGTCTCCATAATAAATCAAAAATTTAGATGGATGTGGTGGTGCATTCCTGTAGTTCCAGCTACTTGGAAGGTTGAGGTGGAAGAATTGCCTGTACCAGCAGGTCGAGGCTGCAGTGGCTGTTAGTATGCCACTGTACTCCAGCCTGTGTGACAAAATGAGACTCTAACAACAACAACAAAATAAACCCTAATCTTCAGAGAAATGCAAATCAAAACCACAATGAAATATCACCTCACACCAGTCAGATGACCAATATTAACAAGTTTAAAAAAAATAGAAAGAGAATGCTTGTATACTGTTAGATGGAATTGTAAGCTAATTAAGCCCCTGTGGATAGTAGTTTGGAGAGTTCTCAAAGAAATAAAAATAAATTTACCATTTGACCTATCAGTGTCATTACTAGGCATGTACTGATAAATGCATAAATCATATTATCAAAAAGACAGCTTGAACTTGTATGTTTATCACAGCACTAGTCACAATTCACAATATTCACAGTTGCAAAAACATGAAAACAACCCAAGTGCCCATCAACTGTGGACAAGATAAGAAAAACATGATACATATACATCATGGAATGCTAGGCAGCCATTAAAAAAAAAGGATAAAATCATGTTCTTTATAGCAACATGGATACAGTTGGAAGCCATCATTCTAAGTGAGTTATCATAGAAACAGAAAACTGAATACTGTATGTTTTCCTCTTTAACTGGAAACTAAACAGTAAGTACCCACAGGCATAAGGATGAAAACAACAGACACTGGGAACTCCTAAATGGGGGAAGGAAGAAAGGGAGTAAGAGCAGAAAAAAATCCCATTGGATACCATGCTCCCCCCTGGGGAGTGGGTTCTATAGAAGCCCAAATCTCACCCTCATGCAATATACTATGTAATAAGCCTGCATATGTACCCCAAACTTAAAATAAAAAAAAAAAAAGATGAAAAAAATGAACATAGTCTCAGGTACATGATATATATATATTCTTTCTTTCTTTCTTTCTTTCTTTCTTTCTTTCTTTCTTTCTTTCTTTCTTTCTTTTAAGGTAGGGTCTTGCTATGTTGCCCAAGCTGGTCTTCAACTGGCCTCAAGCAGTTCTCCCACGTTTGCCTCCCAAAACTCTGACCATGAATGACTATTCCCAGCTTGTATGTGGTAATTTAACAAAATATCTTAACACTAGTGCCATTAAATCCCAAAAGAAAGGCTAAATAAGGTGGAGACTAAAAGTACCTGAAGAAATAATAGCTAAATCTTCCCAAATGTGGTAAAAAGCATATAACCATACAAATTCATGGAGCTGAGAATACCTCAAATAGGTGAAAGCCAAAAATATGCACACCAAGCCATATCATAGTTAAACATCTAAAAGCAAGAGACAAAGAAAAAATATGAAAAGTAGTCAGAGAAAAATAACACTTTCCCTACAAAGAAATAATCCAAATGACATCTAATCAGAAGTGACGTTGAGTTGGGTATGGTGGCTCAGGCCTGTTCCCAGCTACTCAGTAGGTTAAGGCAGGTGGATTGTTTGAGACCAGACGTTCAAGACCAGTCTAAGCAACATAGTAAGACTCTGTCTCTGAAACATAAATAAATAGCCAGACATGGTGGTATATGCCTCTAGTTCTAGCTACTTGGGAGGCTAAAGTGAATGGATTACTTGAGCCTCTAGTATTTGAAGTCTTAGTGAGCTATCATTATGCCACTGCACTCTACCCTGGGCAACAGAGCAAGACCCTGTTTCTTAAAAATACTACTACTACTACTACTACTACTACTACTAGAATCCAAAAGAAACTGGCACAATAATTGTCAATTGTTGAAAGAAAGACATTGTCAAACCAAAATATTATATCCAGCAAAAATATCTTTTAGGGATGAAGAGGAAAATCAATGCATTCTAAGATAGACAACAAAGAGAATTTGTCAACAGAGACCTATCCTTAAGAAAATGGCTAAAGAAACTTATCTAAACAAAAAGAGACAATAAAAGAAGGAAACATAGAACTCTAAGGAAGTAAAGAAAGAAATGGCAATAAAAGTATAGGTAAATGCCACAGGATTTTTTCTGCTTTTTTATTTTTGAAATTGTGTTTGACAGTTGAAGATAAAATCTTAATCCTATCTGATGTGGTTTCAAGTGTATATAGAGGAACTATTTAAAACAATTATATAATAAAGTGAGAAGATAAAGAGATATAATGGGTAGTAAGGATTATATACTTCACTAGAACTGGTAAAATAGCAGCACCAATAGTCTTTGAAAAGTTGTGCATGTATTATCAAATAAAATATCTCTTTATCCAATATATCACCAACTAAAAAAATGATATATGGAGATACACTCAGAAACACTATAGAAAAGTCAAAATGGAGTTCCAAAAAAATTTAAGTAACCCACAGAATGACTGAAAAGAGAAAAGAGAGAAACAAAAAACAGATGGAACAAACAGAAAACAAAAAGGTAAAATGGCATACTTATTCCCTAACCTAACTATACCAATTAAAAGACAGAGATGGAAGAGGGGGGGCAAGATGGCGACCTGGCAACCCGGTGTCTGAAGCCCTCTGCAAGGGAGATCTGCAGTGGGTCTCTGACTCTCGCCCCCGGGAGGCTGGGGACCCCAGTATTGCAGCCTACTCCTCAAACAGAGCTCGGCCATCGCTATCACTGGAACATCGCAAGGACTGGACATTTTTACTGCATCGTCCTCTCCCGCTGCTGCCGCAGCCCCTCCCCCCACCAGCGCTCCCGCCGCCGCCGCCGCCGTCGCCGCCGCCGCGCCCGCCGCGGCCTCTGGCACGGGTAGCTCATCACAACCCGGCCGGAGGAGATCCACATCAA
>NW_007232832.1:0-34816 GCF_000164805.1 Carlito syrichta
AGAGCCTGAAGCTGTGAGGGAAGATGCAGGAGACAGATAAAATTCTGGCTCCTGGGCAGAGGCCTGGGGACAGGGTCTCCTAGCATGGAACTCACAGGTGTCCTGAAGCCCCTGCCACTGCCCTGTGGAGGAGGGGGCAGAGCAAAATCCTATGCCTTAACTGGAAGGCTTTTCTCTGTTCTGGGCTTCTTGAGCTTCTCCACTGAAGAAGGTAAGTGAATGCCACTCCCCTGCCTGAGCTTGGGGGTCCAGCTCCAAGCAGATCATCACAGAGGAGAGGGACCTTGGGTGTCACACATTTTATATTAAAATTATTTGTGCAATTTGCATCGCTTTCCTTTTAATATGTGATGAGGAATTTGTCTTTGAGCGAAATGAATACTATAGGTGGATGCACTTTATCATCATGTGAATTTCTTTCCCTCCACCCCAAAATTACTCTCAGACCCTACAGACCTCGGATGAAACCATGTTCCACGGAAATCCCTGGAAACTAGAGGGCAGGTGCCTATCCATTCAGAAATGATTTAGGAGTATCTATACAGTGGATTATTAGGAAAGTCAAAAGAACAAATGTTCCAATGGCCTAGGAAGAATTTTCCATTTCTACAACAAAAGATGCTTTTATTCTCATCAGCAAGATTCAGGGAACAAAACACAATGAAATCCTAAACTGTGAAAGGAAAAGAAAGCAGCCTGTAAAATACAAGGATCTTGGGAGTTCCAGCCTGCAGAGAGCAGGGCCTGAGGTCTGAGGAGGGAATGAAAAAAAAAGAGACAAAGAACAGCAGAATTGGGAGGTTTTTCTCCTCCACAGGTAAGAGCATACCCCTTATATAGGGGTATGCTTATATATTTTTAGAGCATACCCCTTATATAGGGCCAAACTAACTTTTGACAAGAAATGTCTTACTGTTCTAAGTATTTTTAGCATAACACCTGGGTTTACTGATACTGAATAATGCTATTGTTAAAAACAGGCAACATCCAGACTGGGTAGACATGAGGTCCCACTGTATTGCTTTTATCAAACCAACTCCCTAAGGGTAACCAGACAGGCTTCCTTGAATGCAGGTCAGGGGCATAAGGACCCTGTCAGCTTATGCTCTTGTCTCCTTCATCTCCTCCTTTTTTATTTCTTTTAAGCGCAGTTTGTGAACCTCTATTTGGAGGTCTTGGATGGCTAATCCTCCTGCCTGGTTGTAGACTGGATGGCAAAACAGCAAAATTAAAATTAACATTTCTGAAGCTATTAATGAGTATATACTAGACCAAATGCTATGGGATGATACCAATTGCTTAACCTTATCTAAGATAACATTAGCCAATGTGCTAGCAGGCAATAAAGGTGACCAAGTGTAGAAATATCTACAATATCTTGATGCAATTGTGCAATATCCAAAGAAATGCTATTAGAGGACCAAATTCCCAACAAATGATTTCTAACCAGATCCCAACGCCATTCAGAATTATTATAAGGCTTAGATGTTACCCACATCCATTGGAGCTCTGCATGACATCGCAACATAACCAGAGTCTTTAAAGCAGCAACCTGGTCTCCAAGAACCAGAACCATCTCTTCCAGTGCATTGAGTCACACCTCCAATTTTATTTAATTAATTTATTTATTATAAAGATGTGGGGTACAGTTCAGGGTTAGGTATGCAAATATTGATCATGCAGGTACCCTTGTTGATGAGGTATGTCCCTCCCCTATCAGTTTCCCTCAACTGCCAGTTCCACCCCCTCCCCCTGACAATTGTCCACTACTGTCAATCGCTTTCTTATAGCATTATAATTATTCAAGGTCACCTAATGAGTGAGAACATATGGAACTCAATTCTTTGTTTCTGTGATAAATCATTGAGTATGATCGACTCCAAATCCATTCAATTTGCTGCAAAGTCCATATATTTTTCTTTCTTTTTGACGGCATAATATTCCATTGTGCATATGTACCATATTTTTTTAATGCAGTTAAGCTTTGATGGGTAACATGGTTTGTCCCACGTTTTTGCTATTGTGAATAGAGCTGCAACAAACATACGTGTGCAGGTGTCTTTTTTGTAGAATAATCTGAGTTCATTTGGGTATATTTCCAATAGGGGAATTGCTGGGTCCTATGGAAGGTCAATTTCTAGTCCTTTCAGAAATCGCCACACTGTCTTCCAAAGAGGTTGTACTAGTCTGCATTCTCACCAGCAGTGTAAAAGCATTCCTTTTTCTCCATTTCCTCAAAAGCATCTGTTGTTGTTTGTTTTATTAATGATGGCCATTCTTATAGGGGTTAAGTGGTATCTCAATGTGGTTTGATTTGCATTTCTCTGATGATGAGTGAGGCTGAACACTTTTTCATGTATCTGTTGGTTGCTCATATATCTTCTTTTGAGAATTGTCTATTCATGTCTTTTGCCCACTTTTTAAAGGGGCTGTTTGTTTTTTTCCGTTCGGCACATTTGAGTTCCTTGTAGATCCTAGATGTTAGGCATTTGTCAGATATACAGTTGGTAAATATTTTTTCCCATTCTATGGGCTGTCACCATGCTTTCTTGATGGTTTCTTTTGCTTTGCAGAAGCTCGTTAATTTGATGAGGCCCCACTTGTCTATCTGATTTCTTAAGGAATTGGCATTTCAGGTTCTGAATAGGAATTGGTTCCCAGTTCCAATCTCCATAAGGGTGTCTCCTGCACTTTCTAAGATTCTTATAGTTTGAGGTTTTACGTTTAGGTCTTTGATTCATTTAGAGTTAATTTTTGTGTATGGTGATAGGGAGGGATCCTGTTTCAATCTTCTGCATGTGGTCAGCCAGTTTTCCCAGCACCATTTACTGAATAGGTTCTCCTCTCCCCAGTGGTTGCTGTTGGAGGTTTTGTCAAAGATGAGTTGGTTGAACCCTCCAATTTAACATCCATGGCTCCTTAGTTGGAGAGGGCAGTGGAAATGTTCTTAGCCAAATGGTTTGTGTACTGAGCAGTGTGGATTGCTTGAGTCAAAGCCACTGCTGAAGTGGTGGCTGCTGCAATCAGCGTGACCAATGCAGTAATACCGGTAGCTAAAAGTTCAACAAATATTTGGGGGCTATCAAGCAGGGTGGACATTTGAGAAGGCACATGCCAGCCAGAGTCCTGATACCATGGCCCAGAAATGTTCACAGGCATCATAACAAAAGAGGGCTGATGCAATACCACAACTTGCTGCCCTCTATTTTGACGAGAAACACAATTAGTGAGATTACTATAAGAGCACTTTAAGGAAAAGTAAGAGGAGCCCATAGTCATTTTCCAGGTCCCTGCCAATAAAACATAGGGAAGGGGGAACACAGGCAAAAACCTTATGGGAGCCATTGTAAGATGGCTGGTTCAATTCAGACTGGAGGGAGATGAGAATGAGCCCCAAATCTGCCTCAAGTTTCCAAACATCAAGCTGAGTGCATCCTGCTGAGTCGGAAAGGATCGTCTCCAGCCACCCTCCAGAAGTTTCAACATGCTGTAATTCAGTTGTAACTTGCAGATTAGAAGCAGCCCAATCCGTAACCCCTTCTCTAATGCAGGGGTTATGATGCCAGGTGGCCACAGAATAATGACACCTATGCCAAGGCGGAAACTGAGAAAACAAAAATGAGGCCACCTTGGAACACAGGGGAACTCCACGAGGTGGAGTTTTTGTAAAAGATGTAGTATGAGACCGCCGGGCCATACAAAGACATGATCCACTCTCTTTTTATTCAAGGCTGGTGCTCCATGCCTTGAGGCATAAGCCCATGAGTATATTTAAAAGTAGAAGTAATTGGCACACAACCTGGATCTCCTATAGTAAGCGGGTACCACAAACGTGAAAAACAAATGGGCGCTTTGGTAGACAGCCCTTCATAAGAAAACCCATCTACCCACTGCTAGGTAATAGAGTCAGTGGAGGGGTGGCCCAATAGAGAAGCATTACTAACATATCACTACCAAAGCATCATCTCAAACTACAGTTCTTAAAAAGGGGGGGATCGGGCACATAAGTCCAATAAGGTGAACTATGCCCTGCCACCATGCCAACCTGACAAGCCACTACAGCAATCACGGCTAAGAACAGTGTGGAGGGGTCAAAGGCAGATCCCCTGCTGTTCTGCACCATGCTTTCAGCTTTAGAAGTAAGCACCTTCAGTTTTCCCCAAGAGGGCGGCACAGCTCAGCGCGTCGCCCTGGAACGGGTGGGGGGGAGTGATGGGGCATTGCTGTTCCCAGCAGGACGATGCACAGTTTCCTGAATGGGGGAATCAGAGACCCCATCCAATCTCCCATTGGCACGTGGGAGTTGGGGACTTGTATAAAGGTAGATAAATCGGGCTGGGAGCCAACATGGTCCCTCTGCATTCCTAGAAAAAACACAAGCCCTGCCTTGTCCCCAGATGAGCACCAGGTGAGGTCCTTACCGCTGGCCCATCAAAGGATCCTTCCAATGAACTAAAGCCTCTGCCTTGGGGGAAAGGGTGCCAAAAGCATTCTGCAGCTGATACCCCTTCATTATCCAAATTAAGGACTAATAATGCATGTCCCCAAAGTGTATGCGGGGAAGAATGTTAATATTACCCCTTTTTTAATTTTAATAATTGTGTTTT
Organism: Carlito syrichta; assembly: GCF_000164805.1. Lineage (NCBI taxonomy): Eukaryota > Metazoa > Chordata > Mammalia > Primates > Tarsiidae > Carlito > Carlito syrichta. The sequence goes on from NW_007232832.1 coordinate 4,608, forward strand.
AAGTGTTCTATTGGCAACGTTCCACTATGCCCTGTCCCTATGGGTTATAAGGGATTTCTGAAGTATGAGAAATTTGAAATGTGGAACAAAATTGGGCAAAAGACTTACTAACATCAGCAGGGCCATTGTCAGTCTTGATAAAATTGGGAATGCCCATGACAGTGAAGGCTGCAAAGCAATGGGCTATAACATATCAAGCCGCTTCGCCTGATGGGGCTGAGGCAAAAATAAACAGAGCACATGTACACTGTTATGTGCACATAGGCCAACCTTCCAAAAGAAGGGGTGTGTGTAACATCCATTTGCCATAGATGTCCTGGCAACAGACCTTTAGGATTCACACCGCCAGAAGGAGAGGAGTGAAACTGAGGACAAATAGAACAATCTTTCACTATTTGTTGGGCTGCTTCCCAGGGCAGTGAAAACTGTTGATGCAAACTTTGAGCATTTTGATGGTGAAGGGCATGAGAAGCAGTGGCTGTGGAAGCAGGGGACAATAAAGGGAATGCAATAAATCATGTAGCTTCATCAGCAAGGGCACGGCCTTCGGGTAACAACCAGGGAGGGCGGAATAAGCACGAATATGAGCAACATAAAAGGCCTCAGTGTGCACACGAATATGCAGTTGAATGGTCTGTAAAAGAGTAATTATGTCAGTAGAAGAGGAGGAAGAGGCGGAGTGGAGAGTAGCAGTTTCCAAATGACAAAGAACAATTGCAATATAATGATTATCAGTATAGAGATTAATACATCTCCTGGGAAGGTTCACAAAAACCTGGCAAAAGTGAATAGTTCAACTCACTGAGCGGAATCATAATCCTTCTGAAAACGAGAAACAACATCATTAATGATGGTAACTACTGTTCCAGAAGAGTAGCCATCTGTTAACCAAATCAACATCTGGCAAAGGCTGAGTAGTGGTAACCTGAGGGAAAATAAAAGGATGGTTTTTTGCAAAGGTAAGAAGTCGAGAAGGAGGATAATGGGAATCTACTTCCCATTAAGGTGGGCTACAGCCAACTGCCACACCGGGCATGTTTCCCAAAGCCAAGTCATTTGAGGAGAAGTGTAAGGAACTACAACTAAGGCGGGTTCATGGCCAAAAAGCTCCCTGGCTTCTCATCGATCTTTTGCAATGAGGAGAGCAACAGATTCCTAATATGGGATCATGGTGCATCACCGCAAGGATTGTAAGTATAGCCATTCCACTGGCCCTTGTTGCCAACATACACCCATTGGCAAGTAGGATGTGGGCAATATGAGAAATGACCAAGTATCAGTGAAAGAAATGTGAAAAATCTGTTGTTGGGCAATGGCATTCTGGACCCATTGCAGCACAGTCAGAGCTTCTGGGGTGAGACGTTGTGGAGATCGAGGGTCAGAATCTCCTTTCAGTATATTAAAAAGTGGCAATAACTGAGCAGTGGAAATACCCAAGGAGGGACATAACCAGTTGATATCCCCCAACAAATTTTGAAAATCATTAATGGTTAATAAAGAGTCCAACCGAATTTGCAGCTTCTGCATGCAAACATTACATCCCTCTGTAAGCCTACCAAAATACTCATATGGGACTACATTCTGGACTTTGGGAAAATAACAAGTCCAGACTGCCAAAGGGCAGATTGTAAGTTTAAAAACACAATCAGAAGCTGCTCCAGATCAGGATGAGCAACAAGGTTGTCATCCATGTAATGAATGATGTAGGCCTCAGGAAAACATGATCGGACAGGTTTGATGGTCACAAAAGTCTGACATAATGTGGGACTACTGGCCATGCCCTGGGGTAGAACCTTCCACTGAAATCTCTGGGCTGGTTGCTGAAATTTAACAACAGTTAAAGAGAAAGAAAAACGTCTCTGGTCCTGAGGGAGAATTGGAATAGTAAAAAAACAACCCTTTAAATCTATAACAAACAAGTAATAGTCAGCAGGGATGGCCACTGGTGAGGGCATGCTGGGCTGCAGAGGCCCCATAATTTCCATGGAGTGATTTATTACCCTCAAATCTTATAGTAAACTCCGCTTCCCTGATTTTTTCTTAATCACAAAAATAGGAGTGTTCCAAGGACTGTTTGAATGTTCAGTGTGTCTGGCTTGAGGATGCTCCTGAACAAGTGCTGTTGCCGCTGCAAGCTTTTTTTCAGAGAGCAGTCACTGCTCCACCCATACAGGACCATCAGATAACCAAGTAATAGGATCAGCAGTCTTCTGACGGGACTCAGGAGAAGCAGTGGCCATTAATGAAAAACCTCAGGGTGACATAAACCAAACCTCCCATTTTTGATGGGCGAAGTTAAGGGATACTGGAGTCCTTGATTAAATTTTCCCATTTCTTGATTTGGGAGTTAACCCTGATCAAACATCTGGGAAGTAACTTGAGGACTGGGGCTATGAAGTAACACCCCCATAGCTTGGAGGACATCCCGGTCCCAAAGATTCAGTGGCAAAAAGGGGAGTACATAAGACTGAATAACTCCTTCATGACCTTCATCATCTTTCCACTTAAGTAATTTGCTACTCTGTAGGGAAGAGTTCGACTGTTCAATCCAAAGCCGTCATCGGCCGTCCTGAAGAGGCCAAGAAGTTGGTCAGTGGGCCTGACTAATGACAGAGACATCGGCCCCAGTATCCAATAAGCCTCAGAAAGTCTTTCCTTCTATTAGCAGGGAATATTCAGGCTGCCTTTCTCCAACAGCTTGCACCCAATATGCATGATCAGAAGAACCAGAGGCATTAGTCCCTCACTTTTGTGAGGAGATGTGTCCCATTTTCTTCAAAGGGAGCAACACTGGGCAATTTTCATGCCTACAGTAAGAGTAATAATGATCCAAGGAGCATTTCCCATGACTTTAATTTCACTAGTGAAGTCAGAGTCTATGACTCCTGGGAGAACTTGGAAGCCCTTCGGGAAAAGGCTGCTGCGTCCCAGTAGCAGTCCCACTGTGTCATCAGGGAATGGGTCATACACTCCCATAGGAATAGGCTGTGGATCCATTTCTGGGGTTAATACAGAATGGGAGGAGGAACTGAGGTCCAATCCAGCACTCCCCAGGGTGGTGCGGTTGAGATCCCTGGTCCCCTGGGTGAATGACAGCCCTGAGGAGGCAAGTTGGGCATGGGTTGCGGAAGGTAGATGGACACAGCCCCAATTATTTGAGGGGCCCTGGGCTGGCCCCTTCAGAAGTTTCCTGACAGGGAATTTCTATATACATCCGTCTTGTAGAGGCATTCATTAGCCCAGTGGAAACCCTGCTTGCGACCCTGGGCCAACACACAGATGTAGGGCGGCTCCTTCTGAGGAGTGTTCCTGAATTGGGATTATGCACAGGGCATTCGCTACTGAAGTGGCCCATTCACCCACAGTTGATGCAGGCATCTCAGGTTCCCCCATTACTGGATTTCATTACTTTAAAAATTTTGTGGGGAAGAGTACCTTGTAAAGCTGCAGATATGGCCATCCCTTGCATATAGGCAGGACCAATGTCAACGCAGAAGTGAATATAATCTGACAAATCCTCCTTCTTATGATAGGGACAAATGGCTGCTTGGCAGTCAAAATTGGCATTTTCATAGGCCAGTTGTTTTATTAAAAGAGTCCCTACCTTTCCATCTACCACCAATCAACCCACAGAGTGTAACAGTCTAGATGCAAAATCTTGGTAAGGCTCATCAGGTCCCTGATGTATTTTGGAAAGCTGCTCTGTCTTAACTCCAGCCGACGGTAGTCAAACCATGCTCCCAATGCTACTCCACTGATCTGACCATACACAGCCCGGGGATATAGAATCTATGCCTCTTGGGAGCAGTATTCTCCTTGGCCCAAAAGCATGTCTAAATTAACTATATTTAGATTACCTCCTCTATTTTTCTCAGCTTGCTCTTTGCATCTATCCCAGAAATCTGTCTTCCATAACAGATATTCCCCACCCAACAAACATGCCTTTGCAACCATATGAATCAGAGAGAGTCAAGTCTTCTTGCGAAATGGTTTCCAGCATAGTCAATGTGAGTGGTACCATAGCTCCATACTGTGCCACAGCAGTTTTAATGTCCTTCAGGGACTTAAGAGATAAAGTCTGATACTCTCAGATTTCCCTTCCCTGGTCAACAAAGCCTGTAGTGTTTACCGGATAGGCGTAAAACCCCTCCAAGTCACCTCCCTGCAATAGGGCATTTTGAACAGCCCTATTGCAGAGGAGAAAGATGCACCAGACACTCCCTAACATCATACGACTGATTTGGATGGGAGTCAAAAAAGGAGAATGCTCAGATCCAGATTCCATGAGCAAAGTTCTGGTCGGTGGCCATTGAGGGGTTGCTGAGACCCAAGGGGTACCCTTGCCATTTCCGGGAGAGATCTTCTCATTAGAAACTGGGGTATGATGCATCAGTATTGAGGATATTTCCTCTTTTGAATTCAAAGTGTGAGATAAAGGCACTTCCTCTTTTGAATTCAAAGTTCGACACGACTTTTTGAAACTGAGCATTTCTTAGCTAAAACAGTAAGCAAATCCATCAGTTGATCAAAAGTATCGGAGGATAAAGGAGAAGCTGAAGGCTCAACCTCCTCCAAGGGTGGGTTAGGGGGTACAGAAGACTCGGTCACAGAGGTCCGAGTGGCCACAAAAATCTCATCATTGAGATACTGAGCAGTAGCCTCATCCAATTCCTGCTGAAACTCTCCAGGGAAAAGATCCTCCCTGTCCCTGCTGGACCCTAAGGCAGGGGCCGAGGGGGAACATCACAGAGAAGGTAGGGTCTGCTCCAACATATGATATTCATAGAGGGATCTAAACAATCCTGCACCAGGTTCCAAAGGGAAAAAGCATCCACTGGCACAGTCTCAGGGCCGTGCACCTGATAATGATCCTTCAAGTGACTACCCACTTTTCCCCATGTAGCCAAGTGAACCATCCTTGCTTCAGGAAACCAGGGCCATAATTCCTCTATAAACTGCAAAAATCTGTCTAATTATCTATCTGTAACCTTAGTCCTTCTAACTTTCAGCATAAATTTCAACACCTGCACACAGAGAGTGCATCTCTTAGAATGTAAACGTCCCATTTTTACTCCACTGACTATTACTATGCCCTAGGTATTTACTCAATGAATCACAACACTGCACAAGAAAAGCCAGCCTCTGCAAGGGTTCCCTTCCAGCCAATACTGTCCCCAGTACTCAGTTCCCTGTTTGGGTGCCACTTGTGGAGTTCCAGCCCCCAGAGAGCAAGGCCTGAGGTGGGGGAAGGGAATGAGAAAGAAAGAGACAAAGAACAGCAGGATTGGGGGTCTCTCTCCTCAATAGGGGAGAGCAAGTTTATTTTTAGAGCATGCCCCTTATATAGAGCTAAACTAACTTTTAACAAGAAATGTCTTACTGTTCTAAGTATTTTTAGCATGACTCCTGTGTTTACTGATACTGCATAATGCTAATGTTAAAAACAGACAACATCCAAACTGGGCAGACATGATGTCACACTGTACTGCTTTTATCAAACCAACTCCCTAAGGATAAGCAGAGAGAAGGAAGTACTGTTAGTAGTGGCTAACAGATACAGCAGGGTGTGAAACTGAGAAAGAAAAAAATGGAAGGAGAGAAAGTAGAGAACAGTTAAGCAAAAAAGGGAACTAAAAGGCCACAACACACTCATTACTTTACGAGCAAACATATGTTTGTATGTGTAATGAAATTAAATAAAAACTAATCAGAAAAGAATAAGACTGAGCATATATGAATTTGGTTGAAAGGTTTTACGGTTATAATTTTGTTCTTATATTCTAGTCACTACTTGAGTTGCCAGGAATTACATGCCCTCTAATGGATTAGAGAACACCAGTGAAACAGGATGTCTTGAAGGATCAATAATTTGTGCAATTGCCAGGGGTAGATCCCCTTTACATGAATAACTTTCTGCCCATAGAAAGATATAGGCTTACTCCCCTTCTGAAATGTTATTTCCCTGGAAAAATATATTCAATTGTACAGTTTTCTTCTTTATCACTGTGGTTGGAGGATTACTACAGAATGGAAGAAGAAAGGGAGGAAGGGAAGAGAGAGAAGCGAACAAAAAAAAGGACTTAGAATTATTCAATTTAGAAACAAGTGATCCATTTTCCAGACAAAGGGCATGACTCTCAGTGTCACACAGGAACTGGGAAGGAATAAAATGGGTTGTCCTATTAGGCCTGATCTCCATGGTACGGAATAAAACAAGACTCCTCACAGTGGAGTTTGGTCAGAGGCTGTCGCTGGAAGGAACATCATCCATAATTTGCTCTGAATCCTTTTGGGAAGCTCCTAGTTGGGTGCATTTGTCCTTGGTGTCTGAATTGTCCCCTGTTTAAGTTCACCCTGGACCTGGGGAGAGAGATGGCTGGTGAAGAAGTGGTGGTGAGAGTGGTGATGAAGTGTGTGTACTGATGATTCTTAAGTTTTTACACCCTTCATGGACATTATGTGGAAGGAGAAGTGTGGAAGAGAAGGTGGACCTGAGGGTGGCTCTACTCACACTATAATCCTAGAGACACAGGCAGCTACCCTGAGGGTGGTCCTCACTTGAGGAGGTCCCACGCCATAAGAGCAACAGCCTTTACTGAGTGCCCACCCCATGTCTGCTACAAGAAAAAAGGGTCTCTGCACTGTGTGTTCCAGGCAGAGACATGAGGAGGGGTGATGTCATCTGATGTGGATTGTGGGTGTCATGCATCAGCTGAAAGTACACGATGTTGGCTGTGAGTGTGGGGATGGGTGAGATGCCAGAGAAATGGCATAATTTTACATTAGTATAGAATTTTAAATTTTATAATATTTAAATGAATATTTACCTCTACCCGCAAAATTGCATGTGCTCCCTGACTTAGTTCTTTCTTCTTCTTCAGGATGAGCATCCTTTGTATATCAGAGGGCTCTTGCTGCCTTCCTTCCCCCTGTCTTCCTTTATCTTCCTACCAGCTGGGCTCACCCTACTCCTTCTCGGTAGATCTTCCTTGGCAGACTGAGGGTTGAGCCTCCTCCTGTCTCCCTGGTTCCCTCTTCCAGGAACTGAGGAGTCTGGCCAGTCTGGCTGCTTATTCTCTCTAGACAGAAATTCTTGCTCTACTAAATCTCTTGCAGTGCTTTCCTTCACCTTCCTGGGAGAGAGAAGTTGAGGCTGAGACTTCAGCAACTGCTCAGGTCCTCAGACAGCAGTTTCGGGAGGGCCTGATCTCTAGGGAAGGCAGGGAGAGGGTGGAAGTGCTTGTGGGCAGTGTCCTGCAATGGAAGCCTTGGACTGGGAGAGGACCAAGTTCTAGGTCTGGCTTTTACCTGTATGCCCCAGGACAAGTTCACCTCCTAGGGTATCCTTTCCTCTGTAAAGGCAGGTGCTTGGGAAGGTCATCTTCGAGGTTCCTCCCAGCTGTGACATTCTGGGATTTGGCAACTTCATCAAGACAGACCTCAATTATGGCATGTCTATACCTCCTCTTTGTGTTGCCCATCCCATCCTGTCCTATTTCAGTGGCCTGACAAGGACTGACATCCACTGAGCCTGTTTTGGCTACTTTTCAGAGAAGCCCTAGGCAGTCCCTGTGGCCACTTTCTCAGGCCCAAAGGAGGAAAGGAATGGTCCTCTTCCAGTATCCTCCATCTGACACTCTTCTGACACTTAGGTGATGGAATGAAGTATAGAGCTCACTGCTGGGGAAGACAGGTGGCCCAAGCTTCTGGGTCTGTGAGGCAGCTGCCCTGGGAACTGAAAGTGTGCCTCTCCTGCAGTCCTTTTGACTTCGGCCTTGTTGAGTTGTGCCTACTCTCCTGGTGAGATCTTAGGCAAAGCAAAGTAACCATTATTGTTGCCTTAGTTGTCTGTTGTTGTGAGTCATGTACTCCAGAACTCAGTGCCTTAACACACACCATGCACAGTCCCACAGTTTCTGGGGTCAGGATGCAGGTGTGAAATACCTGTGGCGGCCGGGCTCGGTGACTCAGCCTGTAATCCCAGCACTTTGGGAGGCTGAAGCAAGTGGATTGCCTAAACCCACGGGTTTGAGACCCACCTGTGCAACTTGTCAAGACCTTGTCTTTACAATACATCAAAAACTAGCCAGGCGTGGTAGCGCGCGCCTGTAGTTCTGGCTACTTGGAGGGCTGAGGCGGAAGATTAGCTGGAGTCCAGCAAGTTGAGGTTGTGGTGGCCAGGAGTGTGCCACTGCACTCCAGTCTGGGGGGCAGAATGAAACTCCAACTCAAAAAAAAGAAATATCTGTGGCACATGCTTTCACAAACTGAAGTGAGGGAGTTGGCCAGAGACTGCTGTCAGTTCTAGAACTTGGTACCCTACATGATACCCAAATACTTGCTGTATTTTGCTTGCTAAAAGCAAGTTACTAGTTCAGCCCACCCTCCAGGAGAAGAAATGACACAGGTGTGGGCAGGAGGAAGGAGGCACCTTTGGGAGTCCCTTCAGCAGCTGCTTCCTACCTTTGTGCACTTAGTATGTGCAAGACATGCAGGGGCTTCTGACCCATGATCTCATGTGATTCATGCTCTCATCATGGGGCAGGGAAGGAAACTGGAGCTTAGGCAGGTTGAGTAAACCATCCAGGGTCATCATTCACTAGAACCAGGACTTGATCAAAGATATGCTTCAAATTAGTTGTACCAGGTTCATTCCTAGAATCAAAGAAGAATTTTGGATATATTTCATTAAAACAAAATTTTCGGTGGTACTTTCGCTTGTTCTCAATGTGAAAACACATACAATTCTTCTTTCAAATTCCTTAGGTGTCTACAGCCCTGTGGTCCAGAGTACTGGAGCACAGGGCTCTGTAATAAAGGATTCTAGAATGCATGTTACTCTGAAGAAAATCCGAGGAGATTCTATCTTGTTTTCTGTGACCAATCAGTCAGGAGTAACTCCAGGAGATGACATGGAGAAGGTCATGTGGAACTTTGGCCCCGAGTCAAACTTCAAAGTCATGCTGGAGATTTATAGGGCACCCAAGCCTCTAACCTGGGTCAGCCTATAGGACAAGTTCCAGCAGAGGGTCCATGTGCCCAATAGGATGTCCCTGATGATTGAGAACCTAACAGCTGAGACAGTGGACAGTACCGGGCTCAAGTAGCCTAAAGTGGAGAAAGAAACTTAATCCAGGTGTTCTACCCCACCGTCTGTGATTAGTAATACCCTCCCCTCTATCCCTTAACTTGCATTCTTCCTCTGTGCCTAGAGTGTCTCATTGGCCTCAAATTGCAGAATCCCATTCAGACTCCAGCCTTCAAACTCTATTTTCAATCCTGAAAATGGGACAAGTGAGGTCAACACAGACAGAGAACAGATACACCACGGAAAAAATCACTTCATTGTTTTGTAAAGAGCAGATGGAAATTGGGCAAAATAGTAATATTTCTAAGAATATTAATTGTCCTTTAGTCAAATGATGCTACTTAACTTGTGTAGTCATTTTATATTATTGGCATCACAAATTACCACAAATTAGCAGCTTGAAACAACACACATTTTTTGCCTCATTATGCTGTTCATTCATAGGTCTGACACAGGTTCCTCTAGGCAATAATGAAAGTGTTGTCTGGACAGTTCTTTCTGGAGGTTCCAGGGGAGAATCTTTTCTTTCCTTTGTCACCTGCTCAGGGCTGCTTGGGTACCCAGCATCCCTTGGCCTGTGGCCACTTTCCTCCATCTTTAAAGCCAACAAAGGTGGACTGAGTCCTTCTCATATCATATCCCTCTCAATGCCCTCTCTCTCCACCTTCACTGATAAGGAGCCTGATGACACCCCATAATTGAGATTGATCTCTCAATTGATGCCTGATTAGAAACCTCCATCTTATCTACCTGCTGAATTCTCCTTACCACTTAACCTAAGCTCTTCCCAGTTTCCCAGGATTAGAATGTGGACATGTTTGGAGCCACTATTCTGCCCACCACTCTAGGAAATCTCAGTATATCCAGTCTGGCCATCCTTCTCCTCCCACTCAGCCCCAAACCCAGTCCAGCCTCACTCATTCAAGCCTCCACAATCCAGCCCTCAAAACCTCCATAGATGTAGGCATTTACATTGCAATGCTTCTTAGGAAACCTGTTTAGCCAACACTATCCTTCCTACAATTCCTCCCTGCACAAGGAATTTCCTGCCATGGAGAGAGCAGCTTGTACAGCTTAGGGACCCGTGACTTTTAGTACCTGCCCATGAACCTGTCACTTCACTTCCGGTCTTCACCCTAGGTTCAGTGTCATGTCCTAACAACACTAAGAGTTGCCAGTCCTAGTCGCTACCACTGTGTCTCTCTCAAATTTGTCTACTTTGGGGAACATGGTCCCAGGCACCACCTCTGCTAAGACACAGGGAAGAAACCAGGGCAAGGACAAGATCTTCTGTCCCAGACTTCTATTTCTCCCAGGAATGCCCTCATTTTTAAAATATAATAGGCTTTGAGAAAGGAGAGGTCAGACTTTATTTCCTTTTGGAGAATTTTAAGATTTGTTCAATGAAACAAAAACTCATGGAGTTGAACTCAGGGCCTCCCCTTCATGTTGTCACCTGCTCAGTGTTTAGTTTGGGGAAAATGTGATGTATCTGTAAAATACTCCTACTTTTCTTATAGAGAGCATGGCACAACTTCAGTGAGAAATTGATGAGAAAGTTTCCTGCTCCCATACCTGTGAGATTCCTTTCTTTTGTTCTCTCCTGCCACAGAGCCTGTGCCCCATCCAAAGACCCTGGCCAAGTCAACATCCATCACACCAGGCTGGTGCAATGTCACCATGGAGTGCAAGGTCTTAGGGGCCACAGAGGACCTGAATGTGTCCTGGAGAAACCAGGGTCTTGCCAGAGAGCTGGAGCAGAGAAGGACACCAGGACCTGTCCCAAATCCCTGGTCCCTGGCTGTGAGACTGCCCCTAAGTAGGTACAATGCCAGCCTCACCTGTGTGGTCAGCAACCAGGTTGACCAGAAAAACATAACAGTAGTCCTTGAAAAATTCTGTTCACAAGCTGAGTGGTGTCTTTTGGAGATGAGGAACATTTGGAGCTCAGGTAGTTCTGCAGTCTGAGGGTTCTGGCTCTCCTCTTCCCCCTGTGTATCAACACCACCTTTCATCTGGTCACCCCACACAGAAGACTTGGGGTCTCACTCACTTGCCCTGCCTTAAGCATCTCTTTAATCCTTAACCTCCTCCCAACCCCTACCCTACCCATTTATCCTCCTCGAGGCATCCAGAGTGGACTTTGGAAAAGTAGATCAGACTGTATCATTGTCTGGGTAACCTGTGGGACTTGACCTCAGTTACTCTCCACAGAATTCAAGTTTCAGTTACCCTTCAGCCCACATTTCTGGTCTCAATTACACACATCACACAGAACTCCTTCTGGCAAAGTGTGCTGACAACCAGTGTTCACTGAATGAATGAATGTACTCGTTTCCTGTGTGTAGCCTCATCCTCTCTAACCCTTATTCCACGAGTTACTGGAGTGGTCTGAGGTGTCAGCATCATTTAAAACCACCTGTTACCTCCTCCCCACACCCATATTGGAGTTTCAGTTAAACTTCAGCACTTCGCAGGACCGCAAGACCCTCTGGGTACAGACTCCTGCCTCCTTCTGAGCCTCCTTGTCCAGATCTTCCCTGCCCTGTCCCTCCCTTCCTAAGTGGAGAGCTAATAACACCCAGGGATGGTATTTTATCTGATGCATTGTTCCTCCTTCCTGGAATGCTCCATCCTGAATGCATGGGAAATCCCTACTTCTCCCTCAAGACTCATTTTGCCTTCTCTGGGAGGCCATATTTGAAGACTTTCAGTGAGACTTCCCTCTGTCTGGCAGCAAGTATTTTCACAATCTTCCTTCCTCAATGATGAGCTGCTCTTGGGTGTGGACATGGTCTTATTTCACTTCAGTGTCCCTGGAACCAAGCAGCACCTCTGTGGACACTTAAATGAATAGAACTCCCATGTTCCTCCTCTTCCACTTCTGTTCCAGGCCCTGTTGCACATTTTTACCCATTCTCTCCTTCTTTTTTCCCTTGGCAAAGAGTGTCTAAAGTTCTCTCCTGACTTAGTCTTTCTCACTCTCATTGTGAGAGAGAAAGGTGTACCAGGCATGACTAGACTAAGCATCCTAGGGGACATTGTGGCTGCGTTATTGATCCTGGAATCTGGGCTGTACCTGTGGAAGACACGTGGGAAGAAGAAGAAGATGGAGATGGAGATGGAGAGAGGCAGGTTGCACTTTTCCTTTTAGGCCCAGAATCTTGGTCTCCCTTTCTCCTGAATTTTGCTGTCAGGGATTGAGCCCTGCAGAAGGCATAGTGGGTGTGGCTATCGCCTTGGGGTTCACATGAGTGAGGAGGGATACAGGCTCCCAAGGCACAGATTCAAGCTTTGTCTATGTATGTCTTAGGTGCAGGAGAGCAGGAGGACAACGAAATCAATAATAGTGTCATCCACTATGAAGATCTCAACCAGTAAATGTGTCAAGAAGGCACAGCCAAAGTGAGGACTGGGAGCACTGATGACTAAGCACCCCTGTGTCTCCCTTTGCCCAGCCTTGAGTTTACAAGCCCAGGATTTGTCTTCTTTTGCCCCATTGTCTGTTCATCTATTTCTTGACAATCAACAAAATTTGCCAATAAAGTTTACAGTTTGGACCAGTGTAATGGTGGGCATTTAAGGGGAATTCAGGGGACTTTGTAAGCAATTCATGTCAGTGGGAGTGGTTTCTGTGGGTATCTCTATCCCTGAGTTGCTCTAGAAACCCTTTGCTTCAATTTCAGGGCATGGTGAACAATGTCTGGAAGAAAAGGTGCTTCTCACTACTGCCTACAGTGAGATCTGAAACCCTGCCTGGGCCATGAAGATCATTTAACTGGAGGAAGCATGAGAAGAATCCCACAGTCCCAGGACACCTGCACTCTTACCTGAAACCTGCAGATGCCTTCCCATCTCAGCTATGTTCAACTCCAGCAGCCCCTCGTCTGTGTTACTTTGTGGCCACAACTCTACATGGATACACATAGCCTAATAGCATTCTAGGACACCTCCTCAAACTGCCCTCACACTTGGGCAAGTGTTCTTCCTCTGTCATTAACATGACTCCTTAGCCTTCTCCTCCAGAAACTTTTCCAAGGGGACCCTTCCTTATTGCGCTGGTGGCAAATACCCACCATCTCTGCTGTATCCCTGGTGTGTGTACTTCTGAAACACAAGCCCAGGCTTGGAAATTGTACAGAGGTTTTCTGCAAAACAGGGGTTAGGGTCTGGGACCTGGCTCCTCAGTTGGAACACAGCATGAATGAATAGGAGCCCAGAAAGTGACTAGCTGAAGACTTCCTTGCATACCTTGTGTAGGGATCCCTTGGGGATGTTGGGCAGTGTTTGTGCATGTGTGTTGGAAAGAGTCTAGTGCACATTATACACCTGAACAAAAGCCACCTTCCTTCTCACCTCTGCTAATCTGGATGTCAGCCTCAGTCTCAGGTGAAATTCAACTTCCTGTGCTGTGGAAAGAGGAAATTGTACATATCAAGCAACTTCCAACCTTCTACTTCTCAGAATGCAACCCTAAGAGGCCAAAGTCAGGGGTTTGGGGATAGGATAGCAGCCCTTGACTGTAAGAGAGAGTTTCCTTGAACTCACCACTTACTGTGCTTTTCCTCCTGCCCAGAAACTGTTCTTTGGATTTCTTTATCAGTTTCTTTGTCATCTCCCCTATCTCTAACTCAGGAATATTCTCAAGTTTAGACCCAAAAAATATGTCTTGATTATTTACACTTACGCTCATTTTGAGGTTGTAGCCAGGGGCTAATCCCTGATCCTATGACAATATTGCCTTACATAGAAAAGAGATCAAGAAGATAGATTTTGAGATGTGGATTATTCTGGATTATCTAGGTGGACTCAACCTAATCACATAAAATCTAAAAAGAGGAAAACAAAGAGAAATAAAAGTAGGTCAGAGATACAAGGTGAGACCTTGATATACCATTGCTGACCTGGAAGTTGGAGTAGAGGGTCATAAGCCCAGGAAATGAGCCCTGGAAACAGAGAAAAAATGTTGATTCACAGCCAACAAGGAAATGAAGATCTCAGTCTTACCACCAAAAAGCCCTGAATTCTGGCAGCAACGAGAATGAGCATTAAATAGATTATCCCACGGAACCTTCAGAAAAAATAGCTGGGTAACACTAAGACTTCTGACCTTCTGCGCTGTAAGAAAATAAATTTGTGTGTTGCAAGTGCCTAAGTCAGTGGTGTTTATTATATAACAGAAAATGAATAAAGATGTCATGCTGTCACGAGGTTTTAAGTATATCAGTTAATCTGCAACTTTCAGTCACGTTCCTTTCTATAGAAATCACATTGTGAATATCAGACTTCTTCCTTGACACCTCCAGCTTGACTTTCAAACACACCAAACATACTTGCCATAAAGTCTTACCATCCAACCTCTATCCTTCCATTTGTTTTGGCCACAACACCTTGGCATCATCCTTGACTTCTCTCTTTTTATCATACCCCACACTGTCAGCAAATAGTCTATCTTTTTTTTCAATGTATATATTTTTTGTGTAACTGTCTCTGACCACCTCCTTGATCTAATATGACTTTAATCTCTAACCTGGACCACTGTGGAAGCACCATAGTCATCTTCCTTCTGTCTTTAGCCTCTTAAAGTTTAGTCTCAAGACAGCATCAAAAGATTATTTCAGAGCATTCGTTTCATCACATCTTAGCTCAGAAGTTTCCCATGGATCCTACTTTACCTGAAAGATCCTGCACATCTCACCTCATATCCACATTCCCTTCATTCATTCATCTACTGTAAGACATATTTTTGGTATTCTTCAAGAGACCAGACATACTCCTGTCTCTTGACTTCTGCATCTGCCTAGAATTCTCTACCTCCAGGAATCTACATGTCTCATTTCCTGACCCTTTTCAGGTCTTTGCACAATCATTATCTCTTTTGTAGGCTCTACCCTGACCTCTCCCTCTGCATGTAAAACTCCACCCTCCCCTGGTGTCCTCCTGCCTTCTGCCCCCTGCTCTACCTTCCCCAGCAGCTCTCATCCTGAGGAAGTGAGGTAGGGTACATTTCATCTGGGCTGTCCTCTAACAACAAAAATGCGAATGAGGACTCAATAAGTAACAAATCCTAGTATGCCACAGTCATTATTATTACCAGGAAACTGCAACATTAGTCAGTTAAAAATCTTGTCCAAAATCTTATAGTTAATAAATGGCAAAGCTGGGATTCAAACATCAGAGTATGATTCTATAGCTGCTGCTCTTGACCACCGCACTATTCTGGTGAAATTAATGATCATCTATTCAAGTGATGGAATACTACTTAGGTAACAAAAAAGATAAATTGCAGTCATGCACACCACATAACCATAGTTAGTCAGTGATGGACCACATATACAATGGTGTTCCCATAAACCTATCATGGAGCTGAAGACATTTTTGTTGGCTAGTGATGTCATAGTCATCATAATGCCATGGCACAATGCATTACTCACATGTTTGTGGTGATGCTGGTGTAAGCAAACTTGCTACACTACCAGTTATATAAAAGTATAGTGCATTTAATTATGTGCATACTATTCGATAATAAATGACTATGATACTGGCTTGTGTATGTACTGTATTATAATTTGTATTGCTATTTTAGAGTTTACTCCTTAAAATGATAAAAAAATTAACTGTAAAACAGTCTCAACCAGATCCTTCAGGAGGAATTCTAAAAGAGAGAACTGTTATAGAAGAGCACAGTCTAGGGGAAATGGCTCAAACCTGTGATCCCAACAAGTTGGGAGGTGGAGGAGAGAGAATTGCCAGAGCTCAGGGGTTTGAGACCAGCCTGAGCAACATGGTGAGACCTCATCTCTACAATAAATCAAAACACGTAACCGTGTGTGGTGGCACATGCCTGTGGTTTCAACTACCTGGAAGACTTAAGTGAAAGGATCTCCTGAGCACAGGAGGTTGAGGCTGCAGTGGCCATAAGCGTGCCACTGTACTGCAGCCTGGGCAAAAGAGTAAGACTATGACTAAAAAAACAGAATATGATGAGGAGGTGGAAGGCAGTGATATTGACAATCCTGACCCTGTGTAATGTGTGTGTTTGTCTCTCTGTTTTTAACAAAAAAAAATTTTTTTTAGAGTCAGGGTCTTGCTCTGTTGTCCAGGCTAGAGCACAGTAGTATGATCACAGCTCACTGCAGCCTAAAACTGTTGGGCTTGGGTGATTCTCCTGCCTTAGCTACCCAAGTAGCTGAGACTACAGACATACACCACCACATCCAGCTAATTTTGCTTCTTATTTTAGAAATAACGTCATGATATGTTGCCTAGGCTATGTTGAACTCCTGGCCTCAAGCAATCTTCCTGCCTCAGCCTCCCCAAATTCTGAAATTACAAGCACCACCACACCCAAACAGACCAAAAAAATTTTAATAGAAAAAAAGTATAGAGTTTCTGGTAAGATGGCGACGGGGCAGCATGGTCCGTGAGACCCTCTGTGGAAGGAACAGTCATAAAGACCCTAGCTCTCTCCCACGGGCTGCAGTTCCTATCTTCGGCAGCCTGCTCTTCACAGGGTGCTCAGCCACCGCCACTGCCACTGCTCAAAATCACCTCTCTGGGCCACTTCTACAGCCGTGGATGCCGCTGCTGCAGTCATTGCCCACCCATGCCTGAGGCGACCTGCGACTTCAGTCCGTGAAGCCTCTGCAAGCAGGATCTACCAAAGTCTTGGCTGCTGCAGCTGCTGCTACCACTGCCACTGCTAAGTCAACCCTTCACACAAGCCAAGCCTGTGGACCTCCCCCCATGTATGGGGGAGGTGGCTGCTGCAGATACCATCACAGGCTCCCTCACTTCCCGGGTGACCGCTGAACTGCAGGCTTCAGCAGCTGTAGATAAAGGTCTACTGGAGTGGTAACATAGCACCACTTACTGTCAATCCAAGGTAACAACATCAAAATGGGAATGACAGATGCTCTTCCCCGTTGATAAGTAGCCAAGGTCAGTAATAGACTGGGCAGGGATCCCATACTGAACTGTTATTCACAGCAGGCCAGGGGCAACTGACCCTAACTGTGAACAATTCTACCAGCCTGCAAAGACAGCTAGAAATCAGAGCTGAAAGGAAATTGGACATTAAGGAAGTCTCAGAGTGTGCTTCATTGGTTCTGTTAATTTACTGACTTTAATCTATTCCTTTTCCTTTTATTATTATTATTATTATCATCATCATGATTATTATCATTATTATGCCTATTTCTCTGTAAACCCCATCTTTGTATAGAGGAATAGCACACCAATAAGGAGGTTGGTTAGCTTCTATGTTAGCATCATTTTATGTTTGAGTTTTTTATATAGTTATTGGTTAGTTTTTTGACGGGGTTATTGTTTTTCTTTTTTTTCAGTATTTGTGTCTCTTTTCACTTGCTAGTCTGTGCACTCATCTGTTTTCCCTCTCACTCCACTCTCTTTCCACCTCCTTCTTCCCCCCACTGCCTGCTCCATTCTCTTCCCTCTGTTAACCACATATTGCTTTCAGTGAGTAAACATACAATCCCACTGCATGGACAGATTCCAAGGCAGTGGGAAATGGGTTTCAGACTATCCATACACCTGTTGGCAGATACCAGGATCTGCAGAGAGATTTTGAATCACAGCTCTCCCCTTAATTAAAATGCAAAACTGCAAAAAGAACTACCCTCAACCTACAGTGCAACTCCAGAACTGAAAAAAAGCAAGAGGAAATACATTAGGAAGAATAGGAGATTGAGCAAACAGAAGTAAAAGCAACCCCTCCACCCCTGAAAAACAGAATTAAAGAAGAAGGGAAAGTGGAAGGAAGGGAAAAGTAGGGAGGAAAAATCTGCACAAATGAAGAAAAACCTAAAGAAGAATATAGGGCTCGCACAGACCCCTGGTAGGTCAGACACTGAGAAAACAGACTTCAGAACACAAGCAATGAAGAGCCCAAAGAATGACTGGTCACATGCAACAAACAGAGACATCAAGACATTAATAGAGAGAATAAAAACAATTGAGGAGAGACAAGAGGAAATTAGGAAGGAGATGATGATAGAAATAACACCAGTAAAGAATACTGTGATGGAAATAAATAACAAACTAATAAGCATGGAAAGTAGAATTAGCCAAGCAGAAGAAAGAATCTCAGAGCTTGAAGAACAAAATGCAGAACTAACCCAAACTCTCAAAAACATAGAAAAGAAGCTCAAAAAGACAGAAGAAAACCTTCAAGAGAGGAATGATTACTTCAAGAGACCCAATCTAAGAGTAATTGGCTTTCCTGAGGCATACAGAGAAACAGAGGTCGCACTGTAACAAACATTTTATGAAATCATTCAAGAAAACTTCCTCCAACTCATCAGTGATGCAAAAATTCAAACACCAGAGATTCAGAGAATGCCTGCAAGACAACAAATGAGAAGACCAACACCCAGACACATAATAATTCACCTAAACAAAGTAGGTATAAAAGAAAAATTCCTAAAGGCAGCAAGGGGAAAAGGTCAGATTACCTACCAGGGAAGACCAATTAGAATAGCAGCAGATTTATCTACAGAAACCCTACAGGCTAGGAGAGCTTGGAGATCTTTCTTCAAAGTTCTAAAAGATAAACAATTTCAACCGAGAATAACCTACCCAGCCAAGCTAAACTTCATCAGTGAGGGAGAATTAAAATCTTTCCCAGATTTTCAATCCCTAGGAACCTACTCTGCCACCAGACCACCTCTACAAGAAACACTTAAGAAAGTCCTGAACACAGAAGTAAAGGAAATAAGAACAACAACGTTCTTTACAAGAGTACAGGCAAAAGATTAAAAACACACATGAACCAACTCCAAAACCAAAAGAAAGACAACAAACCAACAGGAACACAACTCTGTAAGAACCTTATGACAAGGATCAATTCTGGCATTTCAATAATTAGTCTAAAGGGGAATGGACTAAATGCACCACTGAAAAGACATAGAATGGCAAAATTGATAAATTATCACCAGACAACAATTTATTGCCTTCAAGAGACTCACCTCACTGGAAAGGACACTCAGACTCAAAGTAAGAGTATGAAAAACAAACTTTCAGGCAAATGGGACACAAAAGAAAGGAGGAGTCACAAACTTAATTTCAGACAAAATACCCTGTAAGCTATCAAAAATTTAAAAAGATACAGAAGTTCACTACATAATGATAAAAGGTTCAATCCACAAACAAGAAAAATCCATCTTAAACATATATGCACCCAACATAGGAGTGCCAACTTTCATAAAGCAGCTTTTACATAAACTCAAAAATGTTATCAACTCTAACACTATCATAGTTGGGGACTTAAATACCCCACTCTCAACCCTAGACAGATCATCGGGACAAAAAAACAGCAAGAAGATCCGGAACCTCATTGTGACTCTGGACCAAATGGACTTAATTGATAACTACAGAACACTCCATCCAAAGATCAGAGAATCACATTCTACTCATCACTGCATGCAACATATTCTAAGATCGACCACATAATTGGCCATAAATCAAGCATAAGCAAATTTAAAAGGACTGAAATTCTACCATGCACCTTCTCGGACCACAGTGGAATAAAAATAAGCATTAACACCACCAAGGGTCCCCAAAACCCACAAAGACATGGACACTAAATAGCATGATGCTAAACAACTCCTGGGTCAATGAAGAAATCAAAACAAAGATCAAAAGATACCTGGAAACAATGAAGAAACATCTTACCAAAATCTCTGGGATGCCTTAAAAGCTGTAGTAAGAGGGGAATGTATATCCCTACAAACCCACATGAAGAAAATGAAAGAAGCACAAATTAACAGCCTAACAAGCCACCTAAGGAAGCTGGAAAAGCAAGACCACAAAAACCCTAATTTCAGCAGAAGAATCCAGATCACCAAAATAAAAGCCCAAATCCAGGACATAGAAGAAAAAAAGATAATACAAAAAATCAATGAAATAAAAAACTGATTCATCAAAAAGATAAACAAGATCATAGTCCCCTAGCTGTAATGACCAAGAAAAAGAGAGGAAAAGCCCAAATAAAAACAATCAGAAACACAAAAGATGAAGTCACATCTGACCCTGAAGAAATACAAAACATTATTAGAGACTACTATGTACACTTGTATGGAAACAAACTTGAAAACATTAAGGAAATGGAGGACTTTCTGACATCACACAACCTGACTAGGTTGAAACAAGAAGGAATTTATACCCTAAATAGACCTATAACAATCATGGAAATTGACTATGTAATAAGAAAACTACCTACAAAAAAAAAAGCCCTGGACCAGATGGCTTTCTAGGAGAATTCTACAAGATATTTAAGGAGAATACCCCTGAAGGTATTCCAGGCAAACGAGAAAAATGGAACTCTCCCCTAATCATTTTATGAAGCTAACATCACATTGATACCCAAGCCAGGTAAAGACCCAACAAAGAAAGACTACAGGCCAATATCTTTCATGAACATAGATGCTAAAGTTCTCAACAAGATCCTAGCAAACGAAAATCAACAACACATCTAAAAAATCATCCATCATGACCAAGTAGGCTTCGTGCCTGGGATGCAAGACTGGCTCTATATTTGTAAAACCACAAATGTAATGAAATATATCAACAGATGTCAAAACAAAAAACACATGTTTATATCACTAGACACAGAAAAAACATTGATAAAATCCAGCACTCCTTCCTGATACAAACCCTCAAACATCTAGGCATACGTTGAACATACCTCAAAATAGTAAAGGTCATCTATGAGAAACCCACAGCCATCATACTTCTAAATGGACAAAAATTGGAACCATTTCCCATGAAAACTGGAACAAGACAAGGATACCAACTCTCACCCCTCCTGTTCAATATAGTATGGGAAGTTCTGGCTAAAGAAATCAGAGAAGAGAAGGCAATCAGGGGTATCCAAATAGGAAAAGAAGAAGTCAAGTCATCTCCTTTTGCAGATGACATGATTGTGTACCTTGAAAACACAAGAGAATCTGTCAAAACCCTCCTTACACTGAAAAAAGACTTTGGCAAAGTCTCAAGGTATAAAATAAATGTGCAAAAGACAATCGCATTTCTTTACACCAATAATAAACAGAAACCCAAATAAAAAGCATGATTCCATTCACAATAGCCCCCCCAAAATTGAAATACATTGGCATCTTCCTAACCGGAGACATGAAAGACCTTTACAATGAAAACTACAAAACACTGCTCAAAGAAATCAAAGATAACAAAAACAAGTGGGAAAATATTCCATGCTCATGGATTGGGAGAATCAACATTGTGAAGATGTCCATCTTACCAAAGGCAATCTACAGATTTAATGCAATACCCACCAAATTACCATCAACATTCTCATATGGAAACACAAAGGACCAAGAATAGCCAGAACAATCCTCAGCAAAAACAAAAACAAAAACAAAAAACAAAGCTATCACACTACCAGACTTCAAACTTTACTATAAAGCTACAATAATCAAAACAGCTTGGTATTGGTACAGGAGCAGGCATACAGACCAAGAGAATAGAATTGAGATTCCAGAAGTAAAACCACAATTTTTCAATCAACTCATATTTTACAAAGTCTCCACCACCTACCGGTGGGGAGAGGAGAACCTGTTCAGTAAATGGTGCTGGGAAAACTGGCTGACCACATGCAGAAGACTCAAATTAGATCCCTGTCTATCCCCATACACAAAAATTAACTCTAAATGAATCAGAGACCTAAATGTAAAACCTCAAACCATAAGAACCTTCAAAAATGCAGGAAACACCCCTATGGAAATTAGAAGTGGCATCCAATTCCTGAGCAATACCTGAAACACATGGGCCATAAGAGATTAGATAGACAAGTCAGACCTCATTAAACTGACAAGCTTCTGCAAAGCCAAAGAAACCATCAAGAGAGCAGGGAGACAGCCCACAGACTGGGAAAATGTATTTGCCATCTCAATGTCTGATAAAGGCCTAACATCTTGGATCTACAAGAAACTCAAACATACTGAAAAGAAAAAAACAAACAACCCCATTACAAAGTGGGTAAACATATGAACAGACATTTCTCAAAGAAAGACATCCTAGTGGCCACCAGACACATGAAGAAATATTCAACCTCACTAATCATCAAGGAGATGCAAATCAAAACTACACTGAGATGCCACCTAACTCCAGTAAGAATGGCCATTGTCAATAACTCCAAAAATAACAGATGCTGGAGAGGATGTGGTGAAAAGGGAACACTTCTACACTGTTGATGGGAGTGTAAACTAGTGTAACCTCTGTGGAAAGCAGTGTGGCAATTCCTAAAAGCTCTAAATATCGACTTCTCATATGACCCCACAATCCCCCTACTGAGAATATACACTAAAGAATTCAAATCACTCTATAAAAAAGATACCTGCACACATATGTTTATCACAGCATTGTTCACAATAGCAAGCACCTGGAACCAACCATTCTGTCCATCAAGAGTGGACTGGATTTTAAAAATGTGGTACATATACACAATGGATAACTAGGCAGCCATAAAAAGAACAAATTCATGAATTTTGCAGAAACCTGGATAAAACTGAGTCTATAATACTGAGTGTTCTCTCAAAGAAACAAAGATCTGAGTATCACATGTTCTCACTTATATAGTGGACCTTGAACATCAACCATAATACTATAAGAAAAGTACTGACAATGTGGGACACTATGGGGGTGGTAGGGAGGGTAAGGAAGGTGGGACTAATGATAGTCAATATCTGTCTCGGGGCGGGGAGACACCCCTTATCAACAAGGGTGCATGAACAATGCATATTTGTAAGCCTAACCCTTAACTGTACCCCACAATTTGGAAATAAAAAATATGTTTAAACTGAAAAAGAAAAAGAAAAAAAGTATAGAATAAAAATATAAAGAAAATATTTTTATATAGTTGAACAATATTTTTGTATTTTAAGCTAATGTTATCTATGAATCAGTAAGGAAGCAAATACAGCTTATAGTTTGGGATGGCTGAATTCTCTGCATAGTAGTGTCTCTAAGTCCTGTGCCTGCTCCTCCCTGAGGGACAGTTGGAGGAAGGAGAGGACAGAAACCACAAGGTCGTTTTGAGGAGTCAGAGCAAAGAGGATCTTGTCTTCCTCTTTCAAGTAAAATCATGCGAATCAGTTTGAATATTTGTCTCCTCCTAATCTCATGTTAAAATGTGACCCCCAGCCGGGCTCGGTGGCTCAGCCTATAATCCCGCACCTTTGGGAGGCTGAGGTGAGTGGATTGCCTGAGCCCGCGGGTTCGAGACCCGGCTGGGCAGCGAGACCTCATCTCTACAATAAATCAAAAATCAGCTGGGCATGGTAGCACACGCCTGTAATTCCGGCTACTTAGAAGGCTGAGGCGGAAGGATCGCCAGAGCCCAGCAGGTTGAGGCTGCCGTGGTCGGCAGTGGCCACTGCACTCCAGTCTGGGTGACAGAGTGAAACTCCAACTCAAAAAAAACAAAAACAAAAATGTGACCCCCAGTGTCGGAGGTAGGGCCTAGTGGGAGGAGCTTGGGTTATAAGGGTGAATCCCTATTAAAAGGCTTGCTACTGTCCCCGTGGTGGAAACAAGTGTGTTCTTCCTCTCTTTTTTCATGTGAGAGTGGGTTGTTTAAAATAAGGTGAAAACCCTTCTTTCTTTTTCACTCTCTTACCATATGACACCCTGATCTCTCTCCCACTTCTGCCATAATTAAAAGGTTTCTGAGGTTCTGGCAAGAAGTAGATGATAGCACCAGGGATCTTTTATGGCCTGTAAAACCATGAGCTAAATAAACTTCTTTTCTTTATAAACTATGCAAAAAATAATGAAATTTTCTATTTGTCTGCACTGGGTGCTCACACTCTAATACGTTTTGTAGTCCATATATTCTTGCATATATTATTTTTATTATTTAGAAGATTATTTTATAATTTCCCAAAATGAGAACTTACATGGTCCTCTTCTATTGATTTCTTACAACTAGTACTGAATTTGGAAAAGAATGATACTAACTCTTTAATATTTATTGAAATTTGCCTATGACTTAGTATGTAGTCAAGTTGTATAACTCCTTCATGTGTACTTGAACACAATCTGCATTCTCTAATTACTGGGTGTCAAGTTTCATACCATCTGTTAAATTAAATCAGTCAACTGTATTGTTGAAATATTCTCTCTCCTTTCTATTATTATCTGATGCTTTCTCAATTACTAGGAGACTTATATGAAGATCTCCTTCTATGATAATAGTTATGTCTTTTTCTCCTATCAATTTTATTAATAACTCAGAAAAAGAACTACAGACCAACATCCTAGATGAACATAGATGCTAAAATTCTCAACAAGATTCTAGCAAAACAGATGCAACAACACATCTCAAAAATCATCCACCACAACCAAGTAGGCTTCAGCCCCGGGTTGTAGGACTGGTTGAACAATTAAAAGACCATAAATGTAATTAAATACATCAACAGATAGTAAAGAATAAAATCACTAGTCGGGCCACCAGGTGGCTCAGCCTGTAATCCTGTGCCTTTGGGAGAATGAGGTGAATGGATTCCCTGAGCCTGCGGGTTCGAGACCCACCTGGGCAACTTGGTGAGACCTCATCTCTACAATAAATCAAAAATTAGCTGGGCGTGGCAGCGAGCGCCTGTAGTTCCAGCTACTAGGAAGGCTGAGGTGAAAGGATCACTGAAGCCCAGCAGGTCAAGTCTGCGGTGGCCGGGAGTGGCCACTGCACTCCAGTCTGGGTGACACAGTGAGACTCCAACTCAAAAAAAAGAATAAAACCACATTACTATATCATTAGATGTGGGAAAAGCTTTTGATAAAATCCACCACATTTCCTTGATGAAAACTCTCAAACATCTAGGCATATATGGAGCATACCACAAAATAGTAAAAGTCATCTATGAAAACCCACAGCCAGCATATTGATAAACAGGCAGAAATTGGAACATTTCCCCTGAAAACCAGAACAAGAAAGGATGCCCACTCTCATCCCTCCTTTTCAACATAGTTTTGGAAGTCCTAGCTGGAGTTATCTGTCGGTGACCCACACTGACCGAGGGGGGGTTAGGACCACACCAGTGAGTCAGAAAGGGGAGAAGAAACCACTTGGAGGCAGCTCTTCTGGGAACAGTCTGGCCAAGACTGAAGCCAATTTTATTCAAACCTTTTCCAACTTATATACCATTTTCTATAATCTCCAGCAGTGTGACAATTACTTGCTGGGGGCATACAAGTTCATTGATGTGTAACGCGCTTTACAAATCATGCATCACAAGACCATCACAAGACTTTTAAGTTCCCAGCGAACAATTACAATTCATGACGTATGAATCACAGGTACACAATTTCAATACAGATTGTTCAAAATGTTTTCCACAATGTTCAATAAATCATTCATATTATACTCTATGTTCTAAATCCTGATTAAAAAAACTTTCCAAGTTAACTCTAAGTTCAATCCAAGTTCACTAACTTCTAATATTTTTAGCAATTAATATTATCAACTTAACACTATACTATAATCTATAAGTTTACTTAAATGACTTAATTTTATTACCTTAATTTTATACTATTTTATTTTATAATTTTTATAACCTACTACATTTCTATACTGCCCTATGATTGTATATTAATTACCTATGAACTTATCCTTAACCTAAAATTTTATCACAACTTCTATAAATTTCAAATATCTAAACTATTGTTTTTTATACTTTATTAATTACTTATCTTATAATACCATGTCTAAATTCTAATACAACTATTATCCGACTATTATCTATTACAAACCTTATCATTAGCAGTAATAAGTATAAAAATTATGAACTTACTCTATGTTCTATAAAACTTAATTCAACAACATTTTAACCTAAATCTGATTGCCTGCTGTGTGGAGGCTACCTACATCTCAAAACCTGCCATGCCACTTAGAACAATGAACTGCACAGTTGCCATGACAATAGCCAGGGGCTGAAGCAAGCTGAGAGTTTCTGCACGTACAGAAACCAAGAACGTTCTGCTTGGCCAAAGGCAACATAACAAAACTATTATCACAGTTATAACATCTAATCTTAACCCTAAGTGAAACTACATACTGGAACAAAGGCTAATCAATCAGTTTACCAAGAAATAACAGCTAAAAATCTTAAAAAGAAAAACAGTTTAGAAAGAAAAAGAGATATAAAATAATTCTGCTGTGCATTTTTCATTGGATATGATAAGATTTTATTTTAGACTGTCACTTCCTAATATTGAAAATTCTGTTGTCTTATAATACACTGGTTACTATTCATATGCACACACTTGATGTTATATCCTTGTGTCAGAGGCGACCTTCTGAATAGGCCTTCATAGACCTCAGCTGTGTAGCTACAGGTGTTGGCTCCCAACAGTTATCAAACAAGAGAAGGAGATTAGGGATATCCAAATAGGAAAGGGGGAAGTCCATTTGTTCCTCTTTGCAGAAGATGTGATTCTACACCTTGGAAACCCAAGAAAATCTATCAAAAACCTCCTTGCACTGATAAGGACTTTGGAAAATCTCAAGGTATAAAATAAACATGCAAATGACAGTTGCATTTCTATACACCAACAATAAACAAACAGAAACCCAAATAAAAAGCACAATCCCTTTCACAATAGTCATAAAGAAATGAAATACCTTGTCATCTTCCTAATCAGAGAAATCAAAGACCTTTACAACAAAAACTACAAACACTGTTCAAAGAAATCAAAGATGATACAAATAAGTGGAAAAATATTCCATGCTCATGGATTGGAAGAAACAATATTGTTAAGACATCCATCCCACCCAAGGCAATCTGCAGATTTAATGCAATACCCATTAAATAGCCAACAGCATTCTTCTCAGACCTGGAAACAACAATACAGGAATTCATATGGAAACATAAACGAGCAAGAATAGCCAAAACAATCTCCAGGGAAAAAAACAAAGTGGGATATATCACACTCTCAGACTGTTTTGTTGGCGTCAAAGCAGGTCAGACTGTGAGAGTCTCTGCAAAAGCAAGTGTCCATAAAGACTCTCTTCGTAAATGGGCGTGTGCTGGTGGGTGAGTGAAAGTCCCTCTGAGGGAAAACTTGGGTTCATGCACCTGAGGGTCTCCTCCTAAAGTGACTGCAACCTTCTACCACCCAAAGATTGGAGACCCAAGCATGCAGGATGGTCTGCCATTCTCAGGTCTCTCTTGAGAAGAGACAGCAGAGAACAGCCACCCTTCATGACCTGGCACCAATCCCATGCCATCCCCTGCAGCAGCAGAACTGGCACAAGAAGGCAGGTAGTGGAAATTTGGAATAAAACCCCAACACTAGTGACGGGATGCCAACGGACACCATCATATCTGCCCTGGGACTGAGCAGAGACTTGCATTGCCCTGTCCAGCCCTGCCCAGCCTCCATCTTGGGACACAGAAGTTATTATCTCATTGGACTCAGAGAGACAGACATCAATCTCCCACACTGGAACAGGCACAGACATATCAGATCTGAATGGGAGACTTGACAGCAGCAGCAGCAAGTAGGGTGAGTCTGGTTCTGACCCATCCTTCTCCCGCAGTAAACCATGGGACACCTGGCCCACACTGAGAGCAACCCTACCAGTCTGTGCTGAGAGTAAAGGGGAGGGGCTGAAGACCAGAGCCGCTCCCTGAGGCAGAGCCTTAAAATGAACCTGTATTCACAGAAACTGCCAGAGAGTAAGTTTTTTTGTTTGCTAGTTGTTTCTTTTTTCTTGTTTATTTTTTTTTAGTTTTAACTTTTTTCTTCTCTTTTTTTCTGTTTATGGTTTTGAACTTGCTCTATTTCTATTATTTTAATTTTTTTTAGCTATTTTGTTTATGTATAGGTATTTTTGAGGGAGAGCACATCAATGGGGGGTTGTTTTTTGTATGATTGTTTTTGTCTTTATTGGTTTTTCTGTCTTTGCGTCTCTGTTTATTCATTAGTTGGTACACCTGTCTTTTTCCCCTCTTCTTGTCTCTCCACCTTCCTTTCATCTTACTCTTGCTTTTTCCATTCTTTTCCATTTTCTTATCTGATTTTGCTTTCAGGGGGCAAATTGGCACCCACACTGCATGGGCAGATTGTAAGGCAGTGGGAAGTGAGTTCCATGGAGCCCACACACCTGTAAACGGATACTGGGATTAATGGATAGCTTCTGAATAACAACTTTCCCCTCAATTAAGCTTCAAAACTGCAAAAAGCACAGGCCACTACCTCTATCTAGTCCAGCTTCAGATTGAACAAAACCAGAACTACATAAGGAAGAACAGGAGGTTTATCAAACAAAAGTAAAAGCTATCCTCCTATCACTAGACAACAGAATTAAAGAAGAGGTTTTAAAAGGGGGAGAGGACCTACACAAATGAAAATAAAACAATTGAAGAATATGAGTCTCACACAGATGCCTTAGAGGTCACCCACTGAGAATACGGACTCCAGAATTTAAACAATGAAAAGCCCCAGAATGACTGGTCTCAAACCTCAAACCCAAATATCAGGATACTAAAAGAGAGAACAAATAGAAATGAGGAGAGACAAGAGGAAAGAAGGGAAGAGTTGATAACTGATATAACAGCAATAAAGGATACAGTAAGTGAAATAAACAACAAACCGTAAAGCATGGAAAGCAGAAATAACCAAGCAGAAGAAAAAATCTCAGAGCTTGAGGACCAAAATATGGAACTAGCCAAAACTATTAAAAAGCATAGAAAAGAAGTTTTAAAAGACAGAACAAAACCTTCAAGAGATGACCAATGATTTCAAGAGGCCAAACCTAAGATTAATTGGAATCTCTTTCTTCATCTCATTAGTGACATGACCATTCAAACACAAGAGATTCTGGGAACCCCTGAAGGACAGCAAATGAGAAGACCAACTCCCAGACACATAGAAATTCACATACACAAAGCAGATATAAAAGAAAAAATCCAAAGAGAGCAAGAGAAAAAGGTCAGACTACCTACCAGGGAAGTCCAATTAGAATAGCAGCAGACTTCTACAGAAACACTTTAGGCTAGGAAGGATTGAAGACCAATCTTCACAGTTCTCAGAGATAAACAATTTCAACCAAGAATGACAAATCCAGCTAAGGTAAGGTTCATCAGTGATAGAGAATTAAAATCCTTCCCAGATATTCAATGCCTAAGAGCTTATGCTGCCTCCAGATCAGCTCTATCAGAAACACGTAAGAAAGTATTAAACACAGAAGAAAGGGGGAAAAAAGATAATACTCTTCGGAAGAATGCAGGAAAAGACTGAAAACACACATGAAACAACCCCAAAATCAAAAGAAAGACAAGAAAAAAATGAAACAACAAACAGCAGAAATAACACCAAAGTCTATAAGAACATTATGACAAGGATAACCTCTCACATCTCAAAAATCAACCCGAATAGGAATGGACTAAATGAACTACTGAAAAGACATTGAATGGGTATCAATGTGAAGTTAACTTGATAAAATGACGTGGGGAGAGTTCCATCTTTCTCAATCACCTGGAATACTTTCAGTAGAATTGACATCAGCTCCTCCTTAAATGTCTTATAGAATTCTGCTGGAAAGCAATCTGGTAAAGGGCTTTTTTTTGTAGGTAGTTTCCTTATTGCATGATCAATTTCCTTCATTGCTAATGGTCTATTTATGGTCTCGGTTTCTTGTTTCAACCTACACAGGTTGTGTGATGTCAGAAAGTCTTTCATTTCCTTAAGGATTTCAAGTTTGTTTCCATACAAGTGTACATAGTAATCTCTAATGATCTTTAAAGGAAACATCTTACCAAAATATCTGGGATGCCATGAAAGCTATAGTAAGAGGGGAATTCATATCTCTACAAAGGCATATGAAGAAAATGGAAGGATCACAAATTAACAGCCTAATAAATCACCTTAGGAAGCTGGAAAAGCAAGACCACCAATCGTAACTTCAGCAGAAGAATTCAGATCACCAAAATAAAAGCCAAAATCCAGGACATAGAAGAAAAAAAGATAATACAAAAAATCAATGAAACAAAGAGCTGGTTCTTTGAAAGAATAAACAAGATTGATGGTCCCCTAGCTAGACTGACCAAGAAAAAAAGAGAAAAAGCCCAAATAAATACAATCA
>NW_007232832.1:34846-52342 GCF_000164805.1 Carlito syrichta
CCTACAAAAAAAATAAAGCCCTGGACCAGATGGCTTTCCAGCAGAATTCTACAAGACATTGAAGGAGGAGCTGATACCAATCCTACTGAAAGTATTCCAGGCCACTGAGAAAGATGGAACCCTCCCCAAATCATTTTATGAAACTGACATCATATTGATACCCAAGCCAGATAAAGACCCAATAAAGAAAGAGAAC
The DNA here is from genome assembly GCF_000164805.1 of Carlito syrichta. Lineage (NCBI taxonomy): Eukaryota > Metazoa > Chordata > Mammalia > Primates > Tarsiidae > Carlito > Carlito syrichta. The sequence continues at coordinate 35,043 of NW_007232832.1, forward strand.
TACAGGTCAACATCTTTGATGAACATAGATGCCAAAATTCCCAACAAGATTCTAGCAAACTGAATTCAACAACAGATCTCAAAAATCATCCATCATGACCAAGTAGTCTTCATTCCTGGAATGCAAGGCTAGTTCAACATTCTCTGGACAATAAATGTAATTAAATGTATTAAGAGACATCAGAACAAAAACCACATGATTATGTCATTAGATGCAGAAAAAGCTTTTGATAAAATCCAGCACCCCATCTTGATAAAAAGCCTTGAACATCTAGGTATACATGGAACATACTTCAAAATAGTAAAAGACACCTACAAGAAACCCACAGTTAGCATACTCCTAAATAGACAAAATTGGAACCATTTTCCCTGAAAACTGGAACAAGACAAGGATGCCCACTCTCTACCCTCCTGTTCAATATAGTGTTGGAAGTCTTGGCTATAGCAATCAGAAAAGACAAGGCAATAACGGGTATCCAAATAAGAAAAGAGAAAGTCAATTTATCTCTCTTTGCTGATGACATGATTGTGTACCTTGAAAACTCAAAAGAATCTGTCAAAAGCCTCCTTGCACTGATAAAGGACTTTGGCAAAGTCTCAGGGTATAAAATAAATGTGCAATCAACAATCACATTTCTTTACACCAATAATAAACAAACTGAAACCCATATAATAAGAACAATCCCATTTGCAATAGCCACAAATAAATGAAATACCTTGGCATCTTCCTAACCGGAGACATGAAAGACCTTTACAATGAAAACTACAAAACACTGCTCAAAGAAATCAAAGATGACAAAGACAAGTGGGAAAATAATCCATGCTCATGGACTGGGAGAATCAACATTGTGAAGATGTCCATCTTACCTAAGGCAATCTACAGATTTAATGCAATATCCATCAAATTACCAGCAACATTCTTCTCAGAATTAGAAAAAACAATACAGGAATTCATATGGAAACACAAATGACTAAGAATAGCCAGAACAATCCTAAGCAAAAAAACAAGCAAAACCTCAATTTCTCATCCAACTCATCTTCAACAAAGCCTCCACCACCTATCACTGGGGAGAGGAGAACCTATTCAGTAAATAGTGCTGGGAAAACTGGCTGACCACATGCAGAAGATTCAAACAAGAACCCTATCTATCCCCATACACAAAAATTAACTCTAAATGGATCAGAGACCTAAATGTAAAACCTTAAACCATAATAACTTTAGAAAATGCAGAGCACGCCCTTGTAGAAATTGGAACTGGCATCCAATTCCTGAACAAAACCCGAAACACACAGGCCATAAGAGATAAGATAAACTGACAAGCTTCTGCAAAGCCAAAGAAACCATCAAGAGAGCAGGGAGACAGCCCACAGACTGGGTAAAACTATCTGCCAGCTCCATGTCTGAAAAAGACCTAACATCTTGGAACTACAAGGAACTCAAATGTGCTGAAAAGAAAAAAACAAACAATCCTGTTACAAAGTGGGCAAAAGATATTAACAGACACTTCTGAAAAGAAGACATAGGCGTGGCCAACAGACACATGAAGAAATGTTCAACCTCACTAATTATCAAGGAGATGCAAATTAAAACTACACTGAGATACCATCTAACTCTATTCAGAATGGCCATTATCAATAACTCAAAAAATAACAGATGCTGGAGAGGATGTGGTGAAAAGGGAACACTTCTACAGTGTTGGTGGGAGTGTAAACTAGGGCAACCTCTGTCGAGAAGCAGTGTGGCGATTCCTAAAACCTCTAAATATCGACATCCCAAATGACCCCACAATCCCCCTACTGGAAATATATCCTGAAGAACTCAAATCACTCTTTGAAAAAGATACCTGCACACGTACATTTATCACAGCATTGTTCACAATAGCAAGAACCTGGAACCAACCATGCTGTCCATCAAAAGAGGAATGGATTTTTCAATGTGGTACATATGCATGATGGAATACTATGCAACCTTAAAAAGAGGAAAATCATGAATTTCACAGCAACCTGGATAGAACTAGAGTCTATAATACTGAGTGATCTCTCGCAGAAACAATGATCTGAGTATCACATGCTCTCACTCATAAGTGGATCTTGAACATCTATCGTAATACTCTTAAAAAAAGGATTGACAGTGGTAGTAAACTATGGGAGGGGAACAGGGAGGGTAAGGGTGTTGGGATTAAAGGTAGTCAATATCTGTCTGGGGACAGGTGGAAACCCCTTATCAACAAGCATGCTGGAACCATGCATATTTGTATACCTAACACTTAACTGTACCCCACAATTTTAAAATAAAAATATGTTATAAAAAAAGAAGAGGAAACACTATTTAAATATTACCAGCTAGTCTTCCTCATTTCTAGGGACTTCTCTTTGGTTCCTCTGCTTAGGTTTGCACTAAAGTATAATGGCATTGCTATAGACAGAATTATTAAAAACAAGTTTACATTGTTTTGTTCAAAGGGAAGACATTCCCAACACTGCTATGGATTTTATTGAGCTTTCATGTGAAGCATCCAACTTGGCTAAAGTTATCAGAAAAGATTTTACATAGCTTGATGCTTTTGTTTGTTTCATTTTTCATTGTACATAAAGCTTTAATTTCTCCCCTACGCTAAGTATTAATGGGATTCATTTCAATAATTTTATTATTTAAACTGAAATGATTTTGTACATATAATCATTATTGTACTCATTCCTCTCATTTTCTCATTTGTTTTCCTGTTGGAATGAAAGAGCACCACTGAATAAAGAGGATCTCCTAAAAATAAAAAACAGTGAATAAAAAAGACATAGAATGGCAAAATGGATAAAATATCATAGAGTAACAATATATTATCTCCAAGACTCATCTTATCAGAAAGTACACTCAAAGACTCAAAGTAAGAGAATAGGAAACAAAATATCAGGTGAATGGATATAGAAGAAAGCAGGAGTCATGAACTTAATGTCAAACAAAATACCCCTTAAGCTATCAAAATTTTTAAAAGATGCAGAAGGTCACTACATAATGATAAAAGGTTCAAACCATCAACAAGAAATACCCATCCTAAACATATTTACACCCAACATTGGAGCACCAGTTTTCATAAAGCAGTTTCTAAGTAAACTTTAAAAAATTATTGACTCTAATGCTATCATAGCTGAGGACTTAAAACCCCACTCACAACCATAGACAGGTGATCAAGATTAAAAATCAACAAGGAGATCCAGAACCTCAACATGAAGTTTAATCAAATGGACCTAATCGATAGCTACAGAACATTCCATTCAACAACCATGGAATATACATTCTACTCATCACCACATGGAACGTACTCTAAGATTGACCAAATTCTTGGCCATAAATCAAGCATAAGCAAATTCCATAAGATTGAAATTCTGCCATGCACCTTCTCAGACCACAGTGGAATAAAAATAAGTATCAATGCCAACAAAGTTTTCCCCAAATCCACAAAGACATGGACACTAAACACCATGATGCTAAACAACTCCTGGATCAACATGTACACCAAAACAGAGATTAAAAGATGCCTGGAAACAAATGAAAATGAAGAAACATCTTATCAAAACCTCTGGGATGCCATGAAATTACTCCTAAGAAGGAAATTCATCGCTCTATAAACACACGTGAAGAAGATGGAAAGATGACAAGGTATCAGCCTAACAAATCACTTAGGGAAGCTGGAAAAGCAAGACAACCAAAACATTAACTTCAACAGAAGAATCCAGATCGCCAAAATAGAAGCCCAAATTCAGGTCACAGAAGATAAAATATAATTTTTAAAAAATCAATGAAACCAAAAGCTGGTTCTTTGAAAAGATAAAAAAGATTGGTGGCATATAGACCAATGGAACAGGATAGAGAATCCAGAAGCAAAACCTCAATTTCTCAACCAACTCATCTTTGACAAAGCCTTCATCACCACCGACTGGGGAGAGGGGAACCTATTCAGTAAATGGTGCTGGAAAAACTGGCTGACTACAAGCAGAAGATTAAAACAAGATCCCTACCTATCACCATACACACAAGTCAACTCTAAATGGATCAAAGACTTAAACATAAAACCTCACACTATAAGAATCTTAGAAAATGCAGGAGATGCCCTTACAGAAATTGGAATAGGTGACCAATTCATGATCAAAACCCCCAATGCTCATGCCATAAGAGATAAGATAGGCAAGAGGGAACTCATCAAACTGATAAACTTCTGCAAAGACAAAGAAACCATCAAGAGAGCAGGGAGCCAGCCCATGGACTGGGAAAAATATTTGCCAACTGTATATCTTATTTCTCATTTGCCAAGATTATTAAAAAGTTTTTTAAAAAGAATGCTCAGATGCTTGTCACATTTGGACACTATCTCAGTTGCCTACTGTAGAGAAGTAGCTCTGTGCTCCATTCCCCCTCCTCCCTAATCCAAAGCAGAGCCTGTTATTTGGGTGGATTCCAGGGTATATTTTCTAACTCTGCTATTTACTGGTAGTTTCCAAGGAAAATAAAAGAGTTTGAGGTTTAAAATGACAATAGGACTCTTTTCACTTCTCTGCTGAGCTGTGATAGGTATTTACCATGACTCCTGTGAACCCCGGCCCCCAAAAAGTGTCAAGAATTTATTTAAATCTTTGGTGTAGATGATTTTGTGACTTCCCTAACACCTATGAGCATTTCAGTAAACCTGTTCTTGTCTTTGGGGCAAGCCCCAGTTATTATAAAGAGCCCTGACTTCTTTACTGACAGAGGTTCCTCCAATATAGAACATCATACCTGATGGCTGGAGGGGGTTAGTTTTGGGACTGCTCTGTGGATATTCAGCATTTAGAGGAACCTGCATTTGGTGAAGGCCTGACACTGGCCTCAGATGCACAGCAGTGGGAAGCTCCCAGCAGTCATGCCGTCAGTGCTGCACATTCCAGGTCAGGAAACCTCAAAGAATTTCCTTAGTCTTGAAACTGCGACATGTCTCTCTCCCTGGACTCCAACAAACTCCCTCTCCCACCACTGCAGATTCCCTGAACACTGTTCACTGTCCTTATACAGAAAGAAGCATTTTACCACAGTCATGGCTTCTACTCACTCCCTGTTCAACTGAGCACCACAGAAGTGAGAGGGACTAAAATCCACTCCACGTACACAGACACCTCGAGACCTTTCCAGTGGCCAAGAATAAATGAGAACGAATGAGTCTGAAGCACTGGGATTCATTTTTTTATGCACATCTGAGACGGAGAACAGCACCAGCAAAGGCCATCTCTCAGAATGAAGGAAGGGCAGGATTTCCTGAAGGAAGCCCCCATGTTTCAGGAGGAAAAGTGACTGCTCAGTTTAAAAAGCCTGGATTGTCAGAAGAGCATTGGCTGTGGTCTGACGCTCAGCTCTGGGCGCTTCTGAGTTCCATGTACATTCATGATGTTTTGACACTTGCATTCCCATTCTCCACAGGCTGCTGTTGTTTTTGATACCAACCTATGTCCAGGCAGCAGGTGACTTGCTTTCTTCCTGGGACCCTGATGCTGCATCTTCACCCTCCAGCCTCAGTCTTCAGATGCAGGCAAGCCCACAGGCAGCAGCTTGGGGCTCAGGGACATTTCCTTTCTCACTCACACCCACCCTGCACCTTCCCCCATGATGCCCATTCTGGAACCCTGTCCCTTTCCCTCCACTTTGTAATTAGGGCACAGTAAGATTATACAATGGCCACATGGAGGGAATCATTTGTTCAATTGTGCATCTGAAGCAGTTTTTCTTTCCTTCTTTTATTCTTCTAGTGTAAGAAGTGCAAGTTTTTTGGTAAAATGATGCAAAACAGCAACCCCTATCAACCTCCTCCACACTACGGACTGGCCCTCCAACTGCAATCACTTTCAATTCTTAACTGTCTCTTCTGTCATTTCCCTCCAAGTTTCTCACTAATGTGCTGATATTAACTATATTCAGACTATTGTAGGCATTCACTATTGATTTTTATTATGATAGGTAAGGATTGTCCCCTCTCAAAAATCTCTCCTTCCCTTACCTCCATTCAACTAACCCATATGTGACATTTTTGGTTAAAAGCAATTATATTTATTGATGACAAGTCTAAAAGCCGCTCAAATTATTAAACACCTACAATGAGCCAGATACCATTCTAAGGTGCCTTCCATGCAAGTCCTAATATAACATGCAACCAGTTCTATAATGCGCTAGCCTCTATCTCCATTTTACAGCTGAGGAAGTTGAAGCATCTCTTGGTAACCTGCCCAGGGTCCTGAAACTAGGAAGTGGCAGAGCTGGAATTAAAAGCCTGGGATCCTGGCCCCAGAATCCATGCTTTCCACAGACAGACTGTCCCAAGACGAAGTCTGTTACTGACATCCTACTGTTGTTCTTGGTGCTTAGGATACACAAGGGAGCAAGACAGACAAATTCCCAGATGTCATGGAGCCTCCTTGTTGGGAGGACACTGGGAATGAATGAATGAGCAGGTGGGTGATGAGGGCAGGCTATGGTAGGTGGGTGGAGATAAAATCAGCCATGTAGGCAAAACACCTACTATTTTGATGGTGGTGAGGGAAGCCTCCTTGGGGCAGGGGCATTTTCTTAGAGGCTTAAGTCAAGAATGAGTGAGAAGCATTTCAGTGAGTAGAAAGGACATTCCAAGCAGAGGAAGAGTAAGTGCAAATACCCTGACCTAAAGCTTGGTTGAAGTGCTGGAGGAACCAATTCCCATGGAATGGTGAGCGAAACCTGGGAGATGAAATGAGATATCGCCTGGGGCCCGATCTTGTGGGATCTTTAAAATCATGGGAAGAACTTGGATTTTATCCTCAAGTGTGATGGGGAGTCCACAGAGGATTCTGAGCTGCAGAGGGACATGGTGTGGTACCGGTTTAATATCCCATGAAGGCTGTGTTGTGTGTGTTCTTGCACCCAATGTCATTCCTGGCACACGGCACATGCTAAGTGAGTGTCTCCGGAATGTACGTGGAGGAAGCCCCTGTGACCCGGGACTGGGGACAGAGCCCCATCTGTTTCCACTTCTGCTTCTGTAGATTCGACAGGAAAAAGGTTTCCATTGCAAGCATCGTTCCTAGGTACGAGAGGGGAAAAGACTCACACAGAACTTGCCGGCCTTTGTGGAAACGGTGACTGGACATGCCTGAACATCATTCATGAGCTGCTTTAATAAGAAGGAATATGAGCTTAGGGGTAGTATCAATTTTAAAAAATAAATTTTGACCAGGCTCAGTGGCTCAGCCTGTAATCTCAGCACTTTGGGAGGCCAAGGTGAGTGCGTTGCCTGAGCACATGGGTTCGAGACCCATCTGGACAACTTGGTGAGACCTCATCTCTACAGTAAATAAAAAACTAGCCAGGCGTGGTAGCGTGCACTTGTAATTCCAGCTACTTGGAAGGTTGATTCAGTAGGATTGCCAGAGTCTAGCAGGTCGAGGCTGCGGTGGCAGGGAGTGTACAACTGCACTCCAGTCTGGACAACGGAATGACACTCCAACTCAAAAATAATTAAAAATCAAATAAACAAATAAATAAATTTTGTGTTTCAGACAAGTTTATATTTACAGAAAGACTGACTGGGCAGGTATCACAGACAGTTCTCTCACTGTTCCCACCTACTTCCCCTTTCTCCAACACCTTAGGCTATTTATACTGTTACAGCTAATGAACTCACATATTCTTTCTTTTTAAAAAAAACTTTAAATAGTTTATTTTATATTTTTAAACATATTTTTTATTTTATAATTGTGGAGTACACTTAAGAGGTAGGTATACAAATATGCATCATTTGGGCACCCTTGATGATAAGGCAGGTCCCTTTGTCCCCAGAGAGATATTGACTACCATTAATCCCATCTCCCTTCCCCTCCCTGCCCCACCCCATAGTTTCCAACGACTGTCAATCCTTTTTTTATAGTATTACAATAGATGTCCAAGGTTCACTTATGAAAGAGAACATGTGATACTCAGATAATTGTTTCTGTGAGAGATCACTCAGTATTATAAATTCTAGTTCAATCCAGGTTGCTGCGAAATTCATGATTTTGTTCTTTTTTATGGTTGCATAGAATTCCATCATGTATGCGTACCACATTTTTTTAATCCAATCTTCTTTTGATGGACAGCATGGTTGGTTCCAGGTTTTTGCTATTGTGAACAATGCTGTGATATACATACATGTGCAGGTATCTTTTTTATAGAGTGATTTGTGTTCTTCAGGGTACTAACATCCTTACATTATTCAGATGTCCTTAGTTTTTACTGAATGTCATTTTCTGTCCTACTATCCAACCTAGGATCCCTCGCTGCACGTCTCCTTAGGCTGCTCCAGACCATGACAGTTTTGCCGATTTTCTTTGTTTTTCTCATCGCTGGCGAGGAATGCTGGTCAGGTTTTGTTGAATGTTCCCCAATGGGGATTTGTCTGAGTTTCTCTGTTGATAAGGCTTAGATGTTGGCTTTTGGGGAAGGATCACAGAGGTGAAGTGCCATCCCATTGAGGGTGCATCTGTCACCATTATTCACCAATGTTGATGCTGATCTCAGTAACACGGGCAAAGGTCATGCTTGTTGAGTTCAAAACACTGTCAGGTGGTTCCTTCTCCCTCTTCCATACTGAACTCATTGAAAGGAAGGCACAATGTGCAGCCTAGACTTCAAGAGTGTGAATTATGCTTTACCTCTGGGGATAGAATATCTTCATATATTATTTGGAATTCTTTGACACAGAAGAATTCTTCTCCACTTCTTTGGATTTTTTTACTTATGCAATCAATCATTCTCCATTTTAAAATTTCTGCATTTATTCAACACTTCTGCGTTTGTTTATTTATTCAATCAATAATGTACTTACATCAATATGAACACTTTGACATATATTTTATACTTTAGATTGTAATCCAAGACCACTATATTTTTTTGTTCAAATTGCTCCAGTTTGGCTATTTGGTGATTTTGAGTTGACACCCTCATCATTCACACACCCTCATCATTGTCTGTTTTTTGAGTGCCTGTTTGTTTGTTCTTTCCAAGGTGCACCAGGCTGATCTTGTCTATTTCCTGTTTCAATCCTAGAAGCAGCCATTTCTTCCAGGAGGTCTGGCTCCCTTTTGTGAGAATACTATTAGAAACCAAGGTCTGGACAAGGTGTGCTTGTTTATTTACAGGCACTGGAAGTGGAGAGAGGGATTTCTCTTCCATAGACAAAAAGTCTATCTAAGTCCACAAGACCTTATCATTTGCCTGCTGTGCTGGACATTGGCAGCCTTCAAGGGCACAGATGGGTCAGAAATTAATCACAAACATGTTTAGAAGGAGATGAGAGTGGTCAATAAATCCACGAAAGGAAATATCACATGACCTTCAATATATAGAAATGAAATATTCAGCAAAGAACAAACAAACAAAACAACACACACACACACACAGTGAAGGTATTTTGTTTGTCATTGAGCTGGCTCCATAATGGTTGCTCTAGCAAGATGTTATTTACAGGTCATTTGATAAAAACAACCAGAATTGTATTGGAAGTGTATTCCATGAAGGAGGCCTTTGGTGTCAGAATGACCTGGGTTTACTTTCCTGTAATACTTTAGCTGCCTGGAATCTTGGACGAGTCATCTTGCCTTTGTAAGCCTCACTTTCAGATCTGTTGTGTGGGCAAAATGATCAGGCCTACTTAGTAGAGTAGTTTGAAAATTAATGCGATAAGTTTATCAAGTGCTTACTCTCAGCACCTGGCACGTAGTAAGTGCTCAATGAATGCCAAATGCCTGAGATAGGGCAGGAGCCCCAGGCCAGGGGAAATACCTACAGCAAATGTTTGGGGGTCAGATACCTGTAAATATTTTGATAGAAGAGCACATTTCAGTTTTTGGTGGAAACAGCGTCAAGAGATGGGCTCAAACTAATTCAAGTCCCTAAATATAGTGACATCCGTGCGGAGCAATTAGAATCTAATGTTTCCCATTTGGGGTGCGAGAGCTGCTCTATTGCTTAGATTCTGATGAATATACCCTCTGAGACTTGCCAACCCTACAGAGAAGGGGGACAGTGAACTTGCCTGTCTTCCTTGTGCATTCCCTAGGCAGAAGGCTCAGGGGAAGGAGTGGTGGACAGAAAGAGCAGGATGGGTACAAAGATTGAAAGGGCCGAGGTAAGCTTTCCATCTAGGACTTGATGAATACCCCAGGGGACAGATTCGAGGACAGAGAAGGGTTCAGCCCAGGGGAGCATCATCTCTGTGGGGGAGGGACTCTTCCATCTCCCATGTAAGGAGGTTTTGAGGACTTCATCAACGGACGCCAACATCACTTGTTGTAGGGTCCCATGAGCTCTGAAAGCCAGAGGATGGGGGAGCGTCCACTCCCTGATGGAGCTGATGACCTGAGTTGATATTCATGGCAAAAACAGCACTGTTCTCTGTAAACACGTTCCAGACAGGCAGGAGGGGCCTCTCCTCTTTATTAGACTTTATTTTCCCTGATAGCTGCTGTGGCCAATAAGGCACTTAAGGTCATGCCACACACTGGAGCTCCATCCCAGTGACACCAGCCCTGAGACAAACATTTATTCACCATGGTTTATTCTACTGCGTATTTTAAGTAATTCTTTTCTTCTTTTGTAACCAGTTCGGTCCCATCTTCTGGTCACATGTAAACAACTTACTCTGAAAATCCACTTGCTTAAGTCTGATGGTATTACTTTCTGGTGGTGAAGAATCAGCTGTGTGTTTGGGCAGGGAAAAGTGCCCTATAGATTCATATTTAAAGTTTTATTTCATTCTTAAGTGGATTCAAGTGGCTTTTCTCTTAAAATTCAGGAGTAAGTTGGCTTAGGAATGAGTGGGGACCTGTCCTCAGGTGTCTTCTCTTCCCAAGGACAGTTTCATTTTTTTAAATGTTTATTTTAGAATTGAGTATAACACATTCATGTTTGCTACATGGACATATTGCATAGTGATGGGGATTGGGTTTCAGGTGGCGCATTCACCAGGACAGTTTAATTTTTAAAGAAAATTAGAAAAACATAATCACACAATGTTGCTTCCCAGGACTTCTGTTGGTAGTGAAGACAGCTCATTCATAATGAAGATGTGTCTCCTGGATCAGGGATTCAGAGTGCAATTGGAGTGTTTGCTGAGCATCCACCAGTGACCTCATTGGGCTCATGGATGGGGCCTCATTTTCTAAACCAGAGACTCGCTGAAGTGGGTCTGGATGCCCATCATTTTGATAATCTCACAGGCTCATGTAAGTTGAGCAGAGTTTCCAGGGTCACTCATGGAACACGTGTAAATGAGACTCAGACTGAATTCTGCCTAGTTCTAAAGTCCAGCCATCCTTTGGAGAGCTAACTAAGGTGTGGGCACATCTGGGGGACTCTATACCCTGAGGGACACTGGTCAGCACAGAAGCCAGGCTGGTCAATGAGTGACTTAGCATGATGGTCACGGGCCATCTGCCCATCTGAGGAAGTGTTTTGTGTTGGAGTCAGGAAGTTTTGAGATGGTCTGGGAGAAAGAGTGTCTGTACTCTGTGTATCTCAAGGTCTGTGTCCCCCAACTTTTTGTTGGGAATAGAGTTGATTAAGGTGAAGAGGGTGTTTGGTAACTGTCCCCAGTCATGGATGCCATGTATTATAATGCTATTATATATGATACTACTAAAAGTACACATAAAACTATCAAAGCAACATGTCTTCTATTATAGGCTTGTCCTTTTCCTTTATATATCATTCCCCACTTTATGTTTTCATCATGAGTGTATCCCAGGAGTCTCACTACTATTAAATATTATAACAGTTCAGTCATTTGGGACTTGAAGTACTGAGGAATCTGGGAGTCTCCCTCAGAGGTAAAGTGTCTTGGGGGAATTGTTTAGTGCCCAGGACACAGGGTTGTGAAGACATGGTGGTGGGTAACCAATGAGGGGCTGCAGGAGCCAGGAAGTTATTGTTTACCAGGATGAGGGAAAGGTGGAAAGAGGGATCAAGGGCATGAGAAGGGCAGAAAACACCTGCTGAGTGTTTATCTAGGTAGGTGGAAATCAGTATCCCCATTTTATATACAAGGAAACTGAGATTTAGAGAAGTTACATAACTTGGTCATGTTCAAACAGCTGTTCGCCAAAGCTGAGACCTGTGCCTAGTTTTCCAGATGTCAGAGCCCAGTGTCTTCTCACAACCTTGAATGGCCGCTCACCAAGTCAGGAGTTGATTCTCAGCAGAGACTTAACACTTCCCTTCTTCTCTAAGGGGTTTCACCATTTTTCTCAATCCATGGACTATTTGCCTGTGTCATCAGTTCTGGATGCAGCCACTGAGTGGCGACGTTGTCCATCTATGGCTCTGGCTCAGTCCTGGGAAAACTGGAAGAAGGGAAGGAGCTGCCCTGCCTGTGTGGCTCTGTGTGAGGTGTTTCTGCTCTGTATTCATTTCATCCTCCCAAGAACCCTGAAAGAGAGAAGGTACCCCATTTTTCAGACATTGATAATCTGACCAATTACACTGGTGAGCAGTAGAAGCAAGAATGGAGTCAGTGTCCATCTGGACCTCAAGACCTGTCCCCAACCATGCTGGGTTCCCAAAGGAAATGCCACTGATGCCCTCTGAGGACACAGTATTATGGAAAAGTGGACAGTGGGGATTTCCCCTTGAGTCTAGATAGGCATGGCCTAGTGAAGGAGGAGTGGATGAGACATAATTAAGCCTTAGGTTTGACTTTTGAAGGGAAGAAGTAGATTGTCAGGTGGAAATCAAATACAGTTAACATTCTCCTGTAACCCTCTTTGGGTGCTGTTTCTATCGAGGACTAACATACCATCTCTCAGCAGAATTCTCCTCCTGCTCTGAAAGAGATTGCCTTTTATTCCTGATGAAGTAGTTGACTGGTGCTTGGGGGCCACGCTGTTTGAAAAGCGTGCCAGGCATATGCCTATGTCAGACCCACGACAGACAGGGCTATGCTTGGCCCAGCTGGACCCAGCTGTGCGGTTGGTTCTGTGCATCTCCTCCCAACTCTGCCTTCAGTGTCATGATGTTGGGAGCTTGAAATCAGCCACAGTGGGGTATTTTCACCACAGAAACTGGCAAATGCTAGAAACCAGGACCCCTTCCTCCCATGGACCCGACAGTCAATGAATTACCTGCTCACCACTGTCTACCTGGCAGAAGGAGGCTCACACCCAAGAGCCAGGTGAAGGCAGAAAGATGGACCAAGGGAGCCCATGGACTTACAGTTCTCGTCTCCTCCTCACAACAGAATGAAGTACTTTTGAATTGCTTCACAACTGAACTATCTTTTTCTCTCTCATCTTTTATTGCTGAGTGCAAGTAACTGAACTTGAGAAGTTAAACATGCAAGGTTAGACAACTAGGTTCCTGAACCATCCTGGAAAAAATGCTACAGACCTCACTGCTGAAAATCACTGTGGTCATCTTCGAAGTACTCCCCTTGATAAACTATGCTCCAATGCCAGTGCCTAGTCCACCTGTAAATGTGATTTCTCAATTTTTTTTCTGGAATGGCCATCACAGCTGTTGCAATTACTTGCTGAGGTCTGACAATTAAGTTCATGAACTTGCCACTGAGCATTTATGTTATCAGCACTGTAAAAATAACTGGATTAGAATACCTTCCCTACTCACCCGATCTGGCCCCCAGTGACTTTTTTCTTTACCTGAAGGTAAAGGAAATATTGGAAAGAAGACATTTGATGACATTCAATACGACAGTTCTGATGGTCATTCCAGAAAAAACTTTCCAAAATTGTTTCATAGGTGGACTTGGACCTTGTATCAGTGCATAGCTTCCCAAGAGGAGTACTTTGAAGGTCACGTTAGTGATATTCAGCAATGAGGTATGAGCACACACGCTAAATTGTCAGCTGTCCTACAATGCACCCCTACTAGAAAGCAAGATGGCAGACGCTGGACTGTGTCTCTGGGCCCAATCCTGTGGTGGAGTCTTTTGGGTCCTGAGGAGGTGGGCACACACACACAGAGTGGGCTGTGGTGTTGGCTATGGAGCAGTGGATCACACAAGACTCAGTACACCCTGTGAATAATTAGGAGAGCAGATCTCCCCTTAATTTTTTTTTTCAGAGAGGATTGTGTCTTGAGCCCCTCACGGGTCAAGCTTTCTTTCAGAAAAGGTGCTGGGTGAGGTCGTACAGTCTGTGAAGCCACCTTGAGGCCCAGTGAGTATAGCAGCTGGTGACTGGACAGGAAGAGAAGTCTCTTCTGGTGCCGAGGTGAATGTGTGCTGAATATTGGCTGAGTGGCCAGCAATCCAGGTCCCCACCTGTAGTTTAGCTGAACGCTGCTTGTCTCTTTCCTGGGTACATGCGACATCCCCAGGATATTCAAAGACAATCTTAGATATAGGGTAAGGCAACAAGGAAGTCACTTGCATGAGCCTTGTCACCTTACCTGTTCACACGCCTGGTCCTGCATGAGAAGGGGAAGGGCCAAAACCAGAGCACCTGCTTACATCACAGATGATGAACAGCTTGCTGTGAGAGTCCAGAGCCCCATCTGGGGCAGAACAGAGCCAACTGGCCCAGGGCCACAAGAGCAGCATCTGGAGGGGACAGCAGACATTTGGCAGGGGTGGCAGGGAAGGGGCTCATGCCATGGAGTGGGAGCAGGTGGGCAGGCTGGACTGATGGTGCACCCTACTGAGGTCCTTAAGGATGTAGTTGACTCCATAAATGGGGAGTTGTTTTCGTGCTGGGGTCTCCCTTCCCTCTCTCCCTGTTGGGGTGAGCCTCAGATGTCTTTGGGCACATTCTGGGGGTTGCTGGTGGAGTCTGTAGAGCCTACATGTTTACCACCAGGGATAGGAAAGCTGTGGCCTGAGCTTTTGGTGGGTGGAAGGTTGTGTTGTTTGATGTATTCTGTGTGCCCATTCTGGATAGGAGAGAAATACTGATAACTTGAGGCCAATAACCTAGAGGGAATTCTGGATGAAGGAAGACCTGGACAGAGATGCCTGCATTATCAGGGCTTAACGGAGACACAGAACCAACTGGATATTCAGTCATCCAGGATCATTCATGAGAGATTGGTTCCAGGACCCCTGTAGACACCACAATCTACAGGGCAGGCTCCCAAGATTGGCTTTAGCACAAGGGCTCTCATCATCCAACTTTTGGAGCTCTCCTATACCAGAATGGTGTTCTCAGGCTGCCAAGCATCCCACGACTCTATATAACATGGCATAAAACTTGCACACCACATAACCACATCTCCTGTGCAGATTAAACCAGTTCTAGATTACTCATAATGCCATATGAATAATTTTAATGCTGTATTGCTCTTTAAATATATTTTATTTTATTTTATTTTGTATTCTTATTTTTCAAATATTTTCCATCTACAGTTTGTTGAATGTAAAACCTGGGAGTATGGAGGACTGACTGTATGGAACCAATAAATAGGGATTGATTATAGTAATCTGCTCACACTATTATTGAGCTGAGAAGTTCCACAGCATACTTGCTGTCTGCAAGCTTTAGACTCAGGGATGCTGCCTGTAATCGGTCTGTGTCTGAAGGCCTGAGAACCTGGGACCAGTGGTGTAAGCCCAAGGTCAAAGACCGGAATATCAGGAGTGCCAGTGAGGGTGGGAGATGGAGGTCCCAGCGCTAGAAGAAGGAGTGCATCACCCTTCCTTGTTTCTTGTTGTTCTACCCAGGTCTTCCATGGATTGGAGGAGGCCAGCCCCCTTAGAGAGGTCAGATCTTTTTAACCCAGTCTAAGGAGTCAACTCTAAATCTTTCACAGAAAGAGTCTCTGCTGTCTGTGTTTTTCTTCATCCATCTAAATTTAAAGTTTGACACCTAAAGTTAACTGTCCCCAGGCCTGTCTGATGTGGCTTACATACTTAGCTTGGATGGGAGCTTGGCCTCAGTACAAGCCTGAGCCTTCTCTCCCCCAGTAGGGCCTTCCCTGGGTTTAAAAGGTGAGGTAGTCAACATGAGATGGTTGTTAAGATGAAAACGGGAGACGCAGCAAGATGGCGACAGGGCAACCTGGCGCCTGAAGCCCTCTGCAAGGGAGATCTGCAGTGGGTCTCTGACTCTCACCCCGGGGGGCTGGGGATCCCAGCATCTCAGTCTGCTCTCCAGACAGAGCTTGGCCATTGCCATCGCAACGACTGGACAGTTTGGCTGCATTGCAAAGAGTCCCGCTGCCACCGCTGCCGCAGCCCCTCCCCCCAATGCCACTGCCACTGCCGGTCACCGTCACCACCGCAGCCGTGGCCTCTGGGAGGAGATCCACAACAAACCGCTTCAGGGAAAATCTGCTGGGATCGCTGCCACCTATCCTACATCCGAGACTGTCCTGCCCGCCGGGCGTGGGGCTCCTGTTGCCTGCTTGGAGGCAGGCAGCCGTCTTGTTCCTGTCCGGCCCCATCCCCTCTGGGGCGAGCTGATGAGATAGCACCACCTGCTGGCGATTCAAGGTAACAACACCGAAACAGGAGAAACAAGCTTGAAAAAGACATAGACCAAACTGCTGAAGGAAGGTTAATCTGAACTATCCTTCATAACAGGTCAGGGGCAACTGACTCTAACTGCAAACTAATTTACCAGTTTGAAAAGAAAACTAGAAATCAGACCTGAAAGGACATTGTACTTAAACGAAATGTCTCAGAGTGTGCTTCATTGATTCTATCAGTTTAATTACTTAATTCTATTCCTACTGTATTGTTCCCTTTTTTCTTTTTTTCCTTTTCCTTTTCTTCTCTTTTCTCTCTGTAAACCATATCTTTGTATAGAGGAACAGCGCACTAACAAGGTGGTTGGTTAGCTTGTATATTAGCATCACTATATGTTTTATTTTTGTTTGTATGAGAGTTGGTTTGACTGTAGCTGTGGTTTATTGTTTTTATCTGTTTCAGTATAGGCCTCTCTCTCTATTTGTTGGCACACTCGTTTGTTTCCCCCCTTACTCCTCTATCTCTCCACTCCCCTCTTCAACCCACTATCTGCTCCATTCTCTCCCCTCTGCTAACCACATTTTATTTCAGGGAGTAAACCTACAACCCCACTGCACAGACAGATTATAGGGCAGTGGGAAGTGGGTTCCACATTATCCACACACCTGTCAGTGAATACCAGGACCTGCAGACAGATTTTGAATCACAGCTCTCCCCTTAAGTACATCTCAAAACTGCAAAAAGGACCACCTGCAATCTACAGTACAACTTCAGATTTGAACAAAGTAGAGGACATACATAAGATGGAGATTGACAAACAGAAGTAAACCATCCCTTTACCCCTGATAACAGAATTAAA